>NC_056735.1:1300215871-1300268371 GCF_019279795.1 Protopterus annectens
AGAAATCAGTATTCTGATGTGTCGGTCATCTGACATGTCAAGCTTTTTGGCTCAGTGTTTCATGTGTCAGTCTACTGAAATTTCGATAATCTCAAGTAGACCCATATACATAATCAAAACCCAAAACCTTCAGGCGTCTGCTAGAAAGCTGAAGATGAAGAGGAATTTCACCTTTCAACACGACAATGACCCCAAGCATACATCCAAATCAACAAAAGAAGGGCTTCCCCAGAAGAAAATTAAAGTTTAAAATGGCCCAGCCAGAGCCCAGACCTAAATCCAATAGAAAATCTGTGGGGTGACCTGAAGAGGGCTATGCATAAGAGATCCCCTCGTAATTTGACAGATTTGGAGCACTTTTGCAAGGAAGGCTAATATTGCCAAGTCAAAATGTGCCATTGTGATAGATTCCTACTCAAGAAGACTGAATGTTGTAATTAAGTCAAAAGGTGCTTCAACAAAGTATTAGTTTAAGGATGTGCACACTTATGCAACCAGCTTACTGTACATTTTTTATTTTTTTATATTTTTCCCCTAACAGATTTGTTTGTTTTTCAATTGAATTCTTCAAGTTATAGGTCACATTAAAGATGGGAGAAGTTTTGAAATGATTTACTGTTGTCTCATTTTTTATATCACAAAAACCTGGCATTTTAACAGGGGTGTGTACACTTTTTATGTCCACTGTATACTGGATTAACTTTTAGTTATGTACTTACCATAACTTTAGATGTTTGGGATCCATCTCACCTACATTCTGTACTGATGGGTTCGGAGCCGATCCTCGGCTCCGACTCAGCACGCTATGCTATAGAGCGAAGTCTCTTATTCGCTAAGCTATTCTATATCCCAGGATGCACCACCACTACTTCCCCAGATCTTGTTTGTCCGCACTCATGCACACACACATAACTGTTTATATAACATTGCCAGATGTTTCAAGATGAAACGATAGTACTCAGACCGTCCGGTCTCTTCTGATCTCCAAGGCAGGGGGAAGGAGGGTGGGTTATTAGGAATGTAGGCGAGATGGATCCCAAACATCTAAAGTTATGGTAAGTACATAACTAAAAGATGTTATGTGATCCTATCTCGCCTACATTCTGTACTGATGGGACAGCGTCCCTAGCACCTGATTCCTGGGTGGCTCACTGGAAAACACTCCTGAGAACTGTGGAACCAAATGAAGCTCACCCCCGAGATGCCACATCCAATTTGTAGTGGGAAATGAAGGTGTGCGGAGAAGACCATGTAGCCGCAGCACAAATGTCGCTAATGGCAAGTTTAGAATGGAATGCTATTGAAGTAGCCATAGCTCTTGAAGAATGAGCTTTGACAGAGGTTGCAAGCTCTTTATTAGAAGAGGAATAAGCCTGACTAATACAGTCCCTGATCCACTTGGCAATAGTGACCTTTGTGACGGCTTTGCCCAATTTATTGTCCGAAAAGGACACAAACAATTGATCTGTTTTCCGTGTTTGTTGGGTCCTATCTAGATAAAAGCGCAATTGCCTGTGAGCATCCAATGTGTGGAAGATGTATTCCGCTTTGTTTGAGTACTTTGGGAAGAAAACTGGAAGTTCTAATGACTGTTGCAGGCAGAAACTGGAACAAACTTTAGGGACAAAGGATGGGTTAGGCCTGAGGGATACTCTATCTTTGTGAAAAACCAGGTACGGTGGTTTGACAGATAGAGCTTGAAGCTCTGAAACCCTTCTGGCTGAAGTAATCGCGACCAGAAAGGCAGTTTTCCAAGAAAGAAATTTCAAATCACAGGTTGCTGCCGGTTCAAAGGGGGAGGAGGTTAAGGCATGTAATACCACATCGAGATCCCACGGAGGAGCAGGATGAGAAATCGGAGGTCGTAAAAGCGCAGCACCTTTTATGAAGGTTTTACACAATTTGTTGCTCATCAAAGGTGGGTTTATAGATTCATGAAAATTGGAAATAGCTGCCAATTGGACCTTGATGGTAGAGACTGAAGAACCTTGATTGAATAGGGAAGTTAGAAACTTCAGGACTTCTGACACCGGGACAGTGATGAGATCTAGACCCCAGAGTTGAGCCCAAATAGCAAATCTTTTCCATTTGCTAGTATACAATTTCCTAGTGGCAGACTTGTGGGCCGAGGATAAGATACATATGACTTCCGGGTCTAGAGTATGATTCCTGACTATAGTCGGAAGAGGAGGAGCCAAGCTGTTAACTTCAAAGAGTGAAGGGACTGATGGAGTTGTCCCGACTGGTGAATTAATAGGTCCGGAATCTGATCCAGGAACCATGGACTGTCCAATGCATACTTCCGAAGATAGGGAAACAATACCTGACGAGGCCAGTAAGGGGCAACTAAAATCATTTTGCTTCCTAAGTGAGTCGCCTTTTGGATCACTCTGGGAAGGAGGGGAACCGGAGGGAAGGCGTATAGCAAGCCGGTGGGCCAAGGATGGGCTAAGGCGTCCATGGGAATCTCCCCCGGAGCTGGAGTGAGAGAGAAGAATTTTCTGCACTTCGCGTTCAGCAGGGTTGCGAAAAGGTCACAACAAGGAGTTCCCCATCTGCTGAAGATCTGAGTTGCCACTGCATCGTTCAGAGACCACTCGTGAGGAGAGAGAATAGTTCTGCTTAGTCTGTCGGCTATCACATTGGATCTCCCAGGGATATGAGTCGCTACCAGAAAACGTCTGGTCACCACTGCCCATTCCCAAACTCTCATGGCCTCTCTGCAAAGTGGGTAGGATCTGGTCCCTCCCTGCTTGTTCAGATACCAGACTACTGACATGTTGTCGGACTGAATGGCAATTACGCCCTGAGGGAGGTAATCGTGGAGGGCTTGTAGAGATAGAAGCACCGCCCTCATTTCTAGAATGTTGATGTGAAGGAGACTCGCCGAATGCCAATTGCCTTGGACTGACCTGCCCAGGTAATGCCCCCCCCACCCCGTCTGGGAGGCGTCCGTCGTCAGTGTGGCCATAGGAGGAGGTGGAACGAAGGGTCGTCCCTGATCCAGATTGGAGGACACCAGCCACCAGCGAAGGTCCCATTTGCAGGTTTCCGTGATCCGTATGAGGTGACTGAGAGGGAGATCCTGAAAGGACCACTGGGTCGATAGGAGCCACTGGAGAATTCTCATATGCAATCTTGCTAAGGGGACTAGAAGAACAGTGGCCGACATGGAGCCTAATAGCTGCAGGACCATCCTGGCTGGGGCTTTGGATTTGAGAAGCAAGGCTCGGACTTGAGCCTGTATCGTCTGTATCCTTTCTGTAGGAAGATAGACCCGCATCTGGTTTGAGTCTATCTCTACTCCGATGAACCTTATGCGCTGAGATGGCAGCAACACAGACTTTGGCCAATTGAAGGTGATTCCAAGGGAAGTGCCTAGTGATATGGTGGCTGCTAGGTTCTGCAATAGTAGACGCCTGGAGGTGGCAGTTAGGAGCCAGTCGTCCAGATACAGAAACACCTGGAATCCTAGACTCCTCAGGTGAGCAGTCATGACCGCCAAACATTTGGTGAACACCCTGGCGGCTGTGGTGAGACCAAAGGGCAGTGCGCAGAACTGAAAATGACTGTCTCCCAGGCTGAAGCACAAATGTCTCCCGGACGCCTGATCTATCAGGATGTGATAATAGGCGTCCTTGAGATCTGTGGAGCACATCCAAACACCTTTCTCCAGCAGTGGGAGAATGGATTGTAAGGTGACCATTCGGAACTTGGACTTCTTGACTGATCGATTTAGGTTGCTGAGATCCAAAATGGGCCTCAAGTCCCCGGTCTTTTTTGGCACCAAAAAGAATCTTGAGTAAGTCCCTAATCCGATCTGGTCTGCGGGGACCGGTTGGATGACTCCTTTTTGAAGCAGCTTTGAGATTTCGAAGGCTGCGATTTCCCGTTGACTGGGTGGCGGGTCCGGGATTTTCTTGGACGGCGGAGGGGGGTGAGAAAAAGGGATGGCGTAACCTCCGGCGATGATTCGAAGCACCCATCGGTCCTGAGTGATACCCTCCCAGGCTTTAGGTGCCTTGAAAAACGACCCCCGACTGGCTCCGGAGCTGCACAGTCGGGCAATCCTTCAGGGATTGTGGAAGGCTGAAGAGCCACGAAAGGACTCGCGGTCTCCAGTGTTGCGGGGGCCTCTGCCGCCTCTGGGACGGCGTCTTCCAGAAAAATTTCCCCCTCCTCTGCCTCTAGAAGGGGGATAGTCCTGCTGCGAGGGATAATACTTCTGGGATTTACGGAACCACATTTTCCCTCCTCTTTTAGCCTTGGGGTAAGGCCGAAAGGGAGTGGAAAACCGTGCCCCTACAGCAGTCAAAGTCTTACCTTCTTGCTCACAGTGGGTCAATGTGTCCTTTACCTTGGGTCCAAACAAAGAGGACCCATCAAAGGGAGTGTCGGCAAAGGAAGACTTAAAGGCTTCCGCAAAATGACACAGGTGGAGCCAGGCTTGCCTCCGTAGAGCAACACCCGTACCAGCCGCTCTACTCGCCCCTACGGCTGCATATGAAATGAGCCTCATGGACGAGTTTGATATCGATGACAGAGTAGCCAACTGAGAGCCAACCGTCTGGGCCAGCTGCTCAGGTAGGTTACCCAAGAGGGTATCTGAAAGCTCCTTGATCAGATTCCTCTGAAGTCTAGTGAAGTGCGTCAAATAGTTCAGGGACCTCAAGGTAAAGGCTGTTGAACTGAAGGTGCGCTTCCCGTACTGGTCCATGCTCCTAGACTCCTTATTAGGAGGATGGACGGACGTCGAAGCCTCTGCTAGATCTTGTTGGGTAGCAGATGCCACCACCAGGGCATCTACAGCCACACCTTTGGTCAGAAATTCCTTCTCTGGGGGTGCTGATAAGAATTTATTTGGGCGAGCCAGCACCGGTTCCACAGAGTCTGGATGCTCCTACGCCCTTCGACAGATCAAATCTAGGAGCTCATCGAAGGGCGGAGACACCCAGGAGGCGGAAGGCTGAGCCCCGAAGGCCTTGAGGAACAGCGACTCGTCAGCGGAAGGGGGTTTGGAATGCCAGCCGCCTCATTGTTTGAGGGCTTCCAAGATGTCTGTGAAGGAGACATCGTCCGAGGACGACTTAGGGGACCCCTCCGCATCATCAAGATCCATGTCCGACGTGAGAGACTCATCAGGGGAGTCGACGTGCTTCCTCTTGCACAGTCTTTTCCTTGGGGGTTCCTCTGAAGAAGCTTCAGAGGGACCTCCAGGAGGGGGGGAAACCCCACTGGGGGTGACCTCAGGCCCCGGGGCTCTGCTGTCTAGCGACAGGGGGACTACAAAAGACCCAGTCTCCGTGTGTAGGGAAGGTGCCGGTGAGACCATGGAGGTAGCCAAAGAAGATTTGGCCAAAGCACTCCTCATGGCCCTGAAGGCCGGACCGCCAGAGTCCTGGGAAGGTCCAACCCCCGGGGCCACAACAGTAGATGGCACCCCCGCAGCCGACGCACCGAGAGGAAGGCTCAGAACCAAAAACATCGGTCCCGAAGCGTCACCCCCGGGGCCGACCGAGGAGGTCCGTGTACCGAACTCCGACCCGAAAGCCGGGGTTGGAGTAAGGGTCGGAGCCGACCCGAAAACCTCCATCGGCTCCACCAGCACCAGCTCCAACGGTGCCGAGGCTGTTGGAGGAGGAACCAGAACTACAGGGTGGGCCATCGGCTCCGAAGCCGATTGGGCTGGAGCCAAAACTAATTTCTGGAATACAGGAGACTGAAACAGTCTTTGGAGCACCCTGTCGATGTCCGAATCCGACATCTTGGAGGATCAGGAGGAGACCGACCGGGTCCGAGCAGACTTCTCCATCGGCTCCGAAGGACTGGGGGACCAGCTCCGAATAGACTCGATCAATATCGGTGCCGACGGAGATTCCATAGCAATTTCCCTCGGTGCCAAAGAGGGCTTCGGCGCCGAAGGGGAAGAGTCTGAGCCGGCAACCCTCATGGGCTCCAAAATCAGTGGAGCCGATGAAGGTGACCCACCTCTCGAAGCCCCAGCCATCGGCTCCGAAACCAGAGGGGTCGAGGCTGGAGGCATCGAGGCAGACCGTTCCGCCCTCAGCTCCGAAGTCCGTGGAGCAGATGGAGAAGCCTGCCTAGATTTCTTAGTGGTCGGTTCCGACGGGCTGGTCGGAGCCGACGATTTCTTTTTTTTAGCTGGAGAGGAAGAGGAAGATAAGGCCTCTTCGAAGGAGGGTTTGATAAGCCCTTTTAAGATCAATTTATTTTTCCTCTCTTGGAGGACCCGAGAGGAAAAAGCGTGACACACGCTGCAAGACTCCTGAAGGTGTTTGGCGCCTAAACAGTACACGCATAAGGAGTGATCGTCCGTGATGGACATTTTGTAGTTGCATCTTGTACATTTTTTAAATCCTAAGGGTCTATGCTCCTTAGACATAATGCTTGTAGACACTCTTTACTTTGTCAGAGACAAAAACACTATGGAACTCAGTACCAAAGGTTTACACAACAAGAATTCCTTTTTTTTTTTTTTTTTTTTTTTAACAAGAGAGGCGAAAGCCCAAGAAAAAAATACACAAATAACAAACACACCAACAGGAGGGCCAAGAAACCTCTAACTGAAACAGGTACTTGACCTCTCCGAAACAACAAGAAGACTCACTAAAGAACGAGGGGAAGGCCCCTCTAACTTAAACGGAAACCTTTCCCTGTCCAGACACAAAATTTACCACAAAAATTTCCACAAAACACAATTATACACAACGATAGCTGTTAAAACAGCTTTTGGGTTAAGATTAAAGAAATTCCTGACAGAAAAACTCTCAGAAAAAAAGCACTTAGCTCAGCCAAGTTCGAGACCACGTCCTAGCTTGTAAGCGGCAAACAAGATCTGGGGAAGTAGTGGTGGTGCATCCTGGGATATAGAATAGCTCAGCCAATAAGAGACTTCGCTCTATAGCATAGCGTGCTGAGTCGGAGCCGAGGATCGGCTCCGAACCCATCAGTACAGAATGTAGGCGAGATAGGATCACATAACATCTTATATATTCATCCAACTGTATACAACTTGGTCATGTGATCATTGATTTAGTTTTGTATATATTTGTGTAACTAACAATTGATTTAGGTTCTGATGAAGTCCTGCTTTGTGCAGGGATGAAAGCATATGCATTTTGTCTTAACTGTAATCAACTAATACTTGTTGCCTTTTTGTAAGTGTGCTGTGGTCAATAAACATTTCTTGTGGTGGAATAAATACCCTGGTGGTATTTCTCTATAGTTGGGTAAGACCTTAGGACTCCTTGGTGAAATTAAAAAGAAGTTATGTACTCACCATAAAGTACCATCTGTGTTGTCCATTTTTGTTCTTCCTCAACCTGTGGGTTCGATACCAATCCTCAGAACTGACTCTGCCACTACAATAGCTCATCGGAACCAAAAATCTCTAGAGCTCATCCTTTACTCACAATGCATCTATTTCAATTACTCCAGATCGAGTTTGCTGATAGAAAGAGAGAAAACATTTTTTTTTATGGAGACTATATCTGGAACTCTACTTACCAAAAAGGCTCCAATCTGTCCATCCTCCGTTCTTCCAGAAACTAAGGGAAGGGGTTGGAGGATGGAGAGTTGAGGAAGAATGAAAATGAACAACAGAGATGGAACAAATTGGTGAGCACATAACTTCTTTATCTGATGTTGTCAATTTTCATTCTGTCCTCAACCTATGGGACAGAGTCCCCATGTACTTCCTGAGCACCACTGAGTCGAATGATGCTCTTCCCCTTGAAGACCAGATCTAATTTGTAATGAGTTACAAAGGTATGAGGAGTAGTCCAAGTTGCTGCTGCACAGATACCATCCATGGAAGTTCTAGACTGGAATACAGCTGAGGTTGCTATGGCCCTAGTTGAATAGGCTCGCAAAGGTTTTGTCAAATTAATGCGTGACTTAGAATAAACAAAACAGATACAATCAGTGAGCCATCTGGCTAACATAACTTTATTCGCAGGTGTTCCCAATCTGGTATGGGAAAAGGAAACAAATAACTGGTCTGACTTCCTGAATTCTTTTGTTCTGTGAAGATAGAATCTGAACTGCCTGTGAACATCCAGCAAAGGTAAACAATATTCACAATTATTAGAGATGTTGGAAGAAAAACACTGGCAGGTTAATACATTGGTTAATATTGGTCTCTGAAACCACCTTAGGAAGAAATGAGGGGTTGGTTCTGAGGGAAACTCTTATCTTTGTGAAAAAACAGGTATGACGGTTTAGAGGATAAGGCTTGAATTTCTGAGATCCTTCTAGCAGAAGATACTGCCAGTAAGAAAATAGTTTTCCAAGATAGGAATTTAAGATTGCAATCATTAGCTGGTTCAAAGGAGGACTGAGTAATTACTTGCAACACCAAACTGAGGTTCCAAGGAGGAGTAGGATCTTTGTAGGGTGGTTTTAAAAGAAGAGTACCACTCAAGAAGGCTTTACAAAGCTTATGACAAGCTAGTTCTTTGTTTTCAGTAAGTACTGCTTGATTTGTTTTTAACTTCAGAATATCCACTTAAATACATCATCCTTAAATTTTCAGGGACTTCACATTAGTTTCCCCTCAAGTGTTTGTCAGTGCTCTGTATAAACTCTGACACCTTGAGTAACATTTTTCCTATAAAAGCACAAATGAAATTTCTCCAATACCTAGTTGCACACAGGACAACTACTTTGCAGTGGCAAGCACTGTTCCCATAGTAGCAAACCATATACCCCTGACAGTGAGTGATATTCTCACTTCAACTCTAATTAATAAAAAATGGTCTGTTGCCATGGATATGAACTTTCCTATTGTCTCTAATCAATAAAAAAGGGTCTGTTGCCATGGATATGAACTTTCCTTTTGTCTCCGTTACCGGCTTGGTGGATATGGGCATCCTCAGTCAATGTAGAAATTACCTCATGTTTACTGACAACCAGTTAGTTCTCAAACAAACTGATATGGTATGTGAGAGATGTATTTGCACAATGTCACTGGAGGCATAGCTCTCACATAAAAGTACTCCTAAAGTTAATAAGGTTGTCAGTAGTATACACGCTGCACCCATTATGCACAATTCGAAGCAGACATATCAACCCACATATGCTGAGGCACTTAACTGTAACTTTCTTAAACCACAAAGACCTCCTAGACAAAGTGCACATAACAAATACCCTCAGCAGCCTCAAATGCACTCTTTCAAAACAACACCTACAGCAATACATAGAGCTACATCTCCTGGAGCCTCTACCTTTAAGCCCATAAGGCAAGCCACCACACAATCCAACATTCTAGTCATTGGAGACTCCATCATGAGGCACACTGATGTCTCTTTCACCAGGCTGAGTAAGGAGAAAGGCAAGGTCAGTTGCTTATCAGGGGCTAGGATCTGCCACAGGTCACTGGACCACAATTACCAATGTGACTCAATCATAGTCCATGTGGCACTGAGTGACTTGAGATGTACCTCCCTAGACTACATGAAGAGCGACATCATGGAGCTCTTAGAATATATGTCTCAGGCTGGTATGAGCCTAGTATTGTGCAGCATTTTACCTTCTCCAAGGATGGTGCCACAATATGAACAAAAGATAACTGACTTTAATAATTGTCTTAGTTTCTGGTGTCATTCTAAGGGGGTGCAATATTTGTCACCATGGAAGGAGATGGTCAAAAGACCATGTTGCTTTTCCAGGGATGTTCTGCACCTCTCCCCTCCAGGCTTTCACATATTAGCTAAAACACTGTCTTCCCCCATAGTGCCTTTTTTTAGGCAATGCCAAACAAAGTACTTCCGACATAGCAAATCAAAACCAACAAAATCTAAAGGTATTACTACTCAATGCTAGGAGTCTAAACAAAAAACTCCACTCCCTAGAAGCTCTCTTTACCCTAGAGAATGCTGACATCTGTGCAGTCACTGAGACATGGTTTAAAGCCGCGGAGAGCACACCAACAGTGCTAGGTTATAATGCCTTCCACACAATTAGGCCAGCTACTTCACAGGTATGGACTAAAGGTAGAGGTGCCTCTACTTATATCAAAGATAAATATACTTCAAGGCTGGTCAAACAGGACAATGCACTTGAGATGCTCCATGTTAAAATCACCATAGGCAAAATCCAATACCACTTCCTTGCAAGCTATAGGTCCCCTTCTATGAATCAGGAAACCCATACCATGTATTTAAGCTTATTAGAAATACTAACCATACAACCCAATACCATATTCATGGGTGACTTTAATTACCCCACTATTAACTGGGAATCCTATATGACATCAAATGTACATGCACAGAGATTCCTGGATTTTGTAACCACAAACTCCCTGAACCAGATAGTCAATACTCCAACCAGGGGTGCAATCATACTGAATCTGTTCCTCACTAATATGGGAGACTGCTGCACACCCCCTAGTGTAATGCCTTCCCTGGTAAGGTCAGACCACAAAATGGTCTCCTTTGAAGTAAAAATAAAACCTGGATCTCCAGCTAAACCTGGAATATTCAGGAACTATTCTAAGGCTAACCTCCTGCTATTAAGTGAGAACCTGGTAATTTTTCAAGACCTCAGAAACCATGAGAATACTGCTGCCTATGCAGAACTGTTCACAGAAATCCTGTACAAGCATGTTAATAGCTGCATAGCGGCAGATGCACTCACCAGGAAGAAGTACACAACTAACTCAAAAAACAAGCCACCCTGCTGGAAACACAAAATCAATAGGCTGTATAACAGGAGAAAGAAAATTGTGGCAAAATTTAAGAGGTGCAGCACCCAGCAGGATAAAAACACATTCATCAAACTAAACAAACAACTCAGAGGACAAAGTCTACCAAAGCCAAATTTGAGGTAAATTTGGCTTCCCAGGTCCAAGGACAACCAGAAAACATTCTTTAGCTATGTCTGCAAACTCAAAGGTAATACACAACTATGTGCAGTGCTCATTGTAAATGGAATCACCTATACTGAGCAAGAAGACATAGCAAACCTCCTGGATGATAAATTCAGCTCCAACTTTACCTCTCTCTCCCCCTCAACCTTCCCTCAGGAAATATCATCAAATATAACTCCCCTTACTATCACTAGGGAACAGGTTCTCAATGCTCTCTCTGAGACCAAGAACACTGCATCAATGAGCACTGACAATATCCCAGGATGCCTTCTAAATAGCATGAAACATAACCCATCAGGGCCTCTGGAATTACTATTTAATTGTAGCCTCCAAACAGGTTTCATGCCTCATGAATAAAGAAAGGCAACAGTCATCCCTCTGCACAAAGGTGGGCCATCTACAGACCCTGGAATCTATAGACCCATAAGTCTCACTAGTCTTATACGTAAAGCTATGGAAAGAATTATCATGGAGATGATCAACAGAGATACAGTAAAGCTCCAGGCACTGGACCCAGCCCAGTTTGATTTCGTCAAGGGCAGATCATGCCTACTTAACCTGGGGGACTTCTTTGAGAAGGTCACCAAAGCAATAGATGAGGGGAAAATTGTTCACATTGCTTACCTTGGACTGGCCGAGGCATTTGACACAATACCCCACTCGGCCATTGTTGACAAACTCAAGAGGTTAGGTATAAACCTGTATGTCACCCGGTGGATAGCCAACTGGCTCACAAATAGGACCCAGAAAGACCGCTCCGTTTCAGCATTTACTTCTCAGATGTCAAGGCCAATGTCAGTGGTCTCTGGCTGACTAATTTTGCAGTTGATTGCAAATTAGGAGCTGTCATTGAATCTCACACTAACAGAAATGTTCTCCAGGAGGGGCTGACACAGACAAACAACTGGTATCAGAGCCATGGACTAAACCTATGCCAAGAAATGCATAATAGTATCCTTTGGGAAGTCATCCATCCCTGGTAACTATCGTATTGACAACACACCCCTTAGACTTGACCCAGTAGTCAGAGACTTAGGGACACACATAGATAGTAATCTAGTCTTTGACCATTATGTGTCTACAGTGGTGAGGAAATCATTCTATACTGCACAACTTATAAACAAAGGTATTGCATCTAAGCCCTAGGAAGTCATTGTTCCACTGTATTCGGCATTCATCAGACCTATTATTTTTTACAATGTCCCCTTTGCTATCTACCTAACCAGGCATATCCAACAATTGGAACTTCCACAGATGTTCCTCATTAAAAGAATACAGGGCATAAGTAAAATGTCCTATGCAGACCGCCTCAAGACCCTAACCCTGTATTCTGTCTCATACAGGCTTTTGAGGGGAGATCTATGCTTGGATTATAGGGTATTGTCAGACCCCACTCAGATGACCTCCTGCATATCCACAAAACAAACAACACCAGAATTACCTGCTCTAAAGACTTAAATGTTGCCTGTGATATAAATAGGTCCTGCTGGAGAGATAGGTATGTATCCCAAAGACTACTGCATCTATGGAACAGGCTCCCCATCCATGTGAAGAAACTTGGACAACTGGATGGGAAAATGGAAATTCATCCCTGGTATGGCACCTATGTCTATAATGGACACAGGTAACCTGTAAATGGTTCATCTTCCAAGCCCCTGCTTACACTTATCAAGGGTATTAGAACTTGTCAGGGATTTGGAATGCATGGCTAGGCTTAAAAAGGCCCTTGTGGTTGTTAGCCTAGTAAAAACTATGAACCTATGAACCTATGAGCAGAGGAGTCTTGAAAACCAACATGAAAATTGGATATCGCTGCTAACTGAACTCTGATCGCAGAAGCCGAAGCTTCTTCATTGGAAAGTAAGGCTAAAAAGTGAAGAATATCGTGGATTGGAGCTGATAAAGGCTCAGTGTTATTCTGGAGTACCCAATGAACAAATCTCTTCCATTTATCTGTGTAAAGCTTCTGAGTAGAATGTTTATGAGATGATAGCAGAATACGTCAAACAGTGGAAGAAAGCATGGGTTGAATGGCTACTAACGGAATTGGAAAAAACAAGCTTTTGGATTGAGATTCGGAATATCCAGATGAATCATGCCCATTGGATGGGACAGGAGATCAGGACTTGGATCCAGTATCTTAGGCTGCCACATTTCATGAGGCCAAAGAAAGGGGAACCAAATTTGTCAAGGCCAGTAAGGTGCAATGAGGATAACTGTGCTCTTCAACCTGATTGCTTTCAGAAAGAACTTGGAAATCAATGGAATTGGAGGAAAGGCATAAAGAAGATCGGAAGGCAATTGTGAAGAAGAGCATCCCTCAGTAACTCCCCCTGTAGGAGATTAGGGCAAAATAGCTGCTGAACTGGTTGTTTAGGTGAAAGACAAACAGGTCGCAGCAAGGCTGACCCCATTTTTGGAGTATATTTTCCGGGACTGTCTTATTATGGGACCACTCATGAGGTAAAAGTATGCACCTTGCTCAATTTGCCTGGTATCACACTGGACTTCCTCAGAATGTGCATTGCTATGAGAAAGCAGTTTGATATGATTGCCCACTGCCACGCACTGAGAGTTTCTTGACACAATGGGTAGGACCTCAATCCTCCTTGCTTGCTGATATATCAGACTATTTACATGTTGTCCACCTGAATTGTAATTGTCCCTGATGGGGGAGCATCTTGAAAGGCTTGCAACACTAAAAGCACTGCTCTCATCTCTAGGATGTTGATGTGCAAATTGGCCTGTACTGGGGAGCAAGTGCCTTGGACCGCCCTCCCCAGACAATGCCTCCCCACCCTCACTGGGAAGGGTCCATGGCCACTGTGGCTTTGGGCTGAGGGGGAATGAATGGACAGCCCTGTAAAATTTGTTCCATCACATAAGATCTCTTTTGCAGATACTGGTGATGTGTTGACACTGGCTGGTAAAGGATGGAACATTGTGTTACAAGCAGCCATTGTAAAATTCTCATCTGAAATCTTGCCAAGGGAACAAGTGTTATAGATGATGTAATGGATCTCAGCACCTGAAGAACTAATCATGCTGGCACCTTGTTGCTGTTGATTATCATCATTACTTGAAAATGAATTGTCTCCAGTCTTGATGGGGGAAGTGAGGCTATTGCAATCTTTGTGTTTAAGGAAGCCCCTATGAAATCTAAAGTTTGTGGTTATTCTAAATGAGATTTTTTTAATTTATTGTTATGCTCAGGTAAGAGCATGTTTGGAGAACTTTTTCTCTTCCCTGTAATGCTCAATGCCTTGTCGTAGCAGTGATGAGCCAGTAGTC
Organism: Protopterus annectens; assembly: GCF_019279795.1. Taxonomy (NCBI): domain Eukaryota; kingdom Metazoa; phylum Chordata; order Ceratodontiformes; family Protopteridae; genus Protopterus; species Protopterus annectens. The sequence goes on from NC_056735.1 coordinate 1,300,230,051, forward strand.
CAACTACAGAAACATCCAGAATCCTTGCAGTCTCAAGTGAGTTGCTACTACTGCCATGCACTTGGTGAACATCCTGGGGCTGTGGTGAGGCCAAAGGACAGTACTCTGAAATGATAATGACTGGCTCCCAGCCAGAAGTGTAAGAACCTTCTGGATCACATGTTCATCTTTATGTGATAGTAAGCATCCTGAAAGTCTGTCAAGAACATCCAGTCGTCATATCCCCCAAAAAAGCAAAGAATGGACTGAACCGCGACCATCTGGAATTTAGTTTGCCTAACCAACTTGTTCAGATTGCCGAAATCCAAATTTGGACTCCAGTCCCGTCTTTTTTGGCACTAAAAAGAACCTTGAGTAAATTCCTGATCCTCTCTGTATTTGTAGTGCTGCTTGTTCCCTTTGACTGGGTGGAACATCTGGAATTTTTTTGCAAATGGATAGAGAAAGGGAAAAGGGTATAATATAGCCTCTGGATGTTATCCTCTACACCCATGCATCTTGTGTTATCTGTATCCAGGCTCTCTGGTGCAGGGACAAATGATCCCCAAATACCTCAAGAGGAAGACAATAGTGCCTCCTTTCAGGAGTGCTAAAAAGGTTTATCAAAGAAGATATCTCTGTACTCTTGGTTTTGCAGGCCACCTCTGCCATGGGGCAGCGTCTTCCTTTAGAGTTCCTCCCTGTGCCCCTTGGGGAACTACCACCATGTGTGTCCTGAGAATACTCACGGGACTTCTTGAACCACATTTTTTCATTACTGCATCGATTCTTAGAAAGGGTCTTTGCTGAGTCGAAAACACAACGCCCACAGCAGAAAAGGTTTTCCCATCCTTGTCATACCTGGTCAATGTGTCTCTTACTTTAGGGCCAAACAAGGACATGCAGTCAAAGGGGGGCATTGATGAAAAAAGACTTGAAAGGCTCAAAAAAATCACACAAGTGCAATCAAGCTTGCTATTCCCTCGGCTGTATGTGACACGAGCTTCATGGAAGAGTTAGAAATGAATATAAGAGTGGCCAACTTTGAAGTAACAGACTCCCGAACCTCTTCAGAAATGGTTCCTAAGAGGGTGTCTGATAGTTCTTTAATCAAATCACTCTGTAGTCTAGTAAAGTTTGCCAGGTAATTCAAGGACTGTAAGGCAAAGGTCGATTATGCATAAACTTGCTTCCCAGATCTAGCCATCATACGAGACTCCTTGTTGGGAGGATGGATAGAGGAACTTTCTTCTGCTAGTTCTTTTTTGTAGCAGCCACCATGACAATGGCATTCACAGGCAAATCTTTCATCCAGAATGGTTTATCTTCAGGGGAAGTGATAATTTTATCAGGTTTCCAGGAAATCTGCCCAATAGTGTCAGGGGCCTTTCTTGCCCGCCAAGAGATCAACTCAATGAGCTCATCAGCCAGCAGAGTTACCCAGGAAGTAGATGGGCAGGTACCAAATGCCTGCAGGTAAATGGATTCCTCAGAAGAAGGATTAATGGACTTTCAATCACCTCTCTGGTTAAGGATTTCTAGGATGTCTCCAAAGGAGAAATCATCAGGAGGTGACTTTGGGGATCCTTTGCCTTCCTCGAAATCCATCTCCTCTGTGACAGATTCCTCCTGGCAATCCAAGTGCTTCCTCTTACATTTTTTCTTCCTAGGGACCTCCTCAGTGGGGTGGTGTAGGGAGGTATAAGAAGAAGAGGGGCCAGCCTGATGGGAAGCCTGAGGCATTGGTACTTGCTGTCCCAGTGGAGGAAGTGGTTGAGATTCTGGTCGAATATGTGACAAGGTAGGTTGATCTAAGAGGGAAGGAACTGACTGATTGACTGTAGCAGACAAGGCTCTCTCCATAGCCTCAAAAGCTAATCCACCCAGGAAGGAAGGGACCACACCTCTCAGCCTCTCAGAGCAAGAAATCTGGACAAAGTTGTAAATAAAAGTGGGACAAAGGCCACAAAATAAGGAATTTTTTTAAATATTGCACTTACAAACTTAGAAAGTTTACAGAATAACAGGTTTTACATTACCATAGATTTTCTGAATGGTATGAAGTCTGAAACTCAGATGTCTGTCATTATTTTCAATCTTAAATGATTTGCCACTGATTTGCCAGAAAACTGCAGTTTTATGAAAAACAGAACAAAAATATGAGGCAAAAATCTGGACATTCAGTGGAAATCTGTACAGTGGAGAGGTATGGAAGGGACTCTGGATCCAAGAGAATGGAATTCTGTACTGTAGTCCCTTCCCACCCCAAGGAGATCCTCCTCCTGAGTCAGAAGCCTGAGCTGAGCTGACCTATACAGAAGCTCAGAGACGCAGAGAAGACTCTGAAAAAATATTAGTTGACCCGAGCCCCTCAGAACTAATAGGACAGATATACGGCTCCAAGGGGTCTCTGGTATTGGGTGAGCTTAAGAATTCAGAGCAACCACTGGAGCCAAAGATGAGGATAACTTGGGACCCGATGAAGTCAGTACCGGACAGCTCGGAACCACTGTCTCTAAAGCTTCTCTTTTTCGCTTTTTCTGAAACTTTGAAAGAAGAAGAAGAAGCAGGACTAGAAACACCTGATTTTGATTTTCCTTTAAATGAAGAGGTTGTTGCAGATATGGCCTCTCCAAAAGAAGAAGGAACAGTCATTTCTAGGTCAGTTTATTTTTTCTCGCCACAAGTGTGTGATAACTAAAGGAGTGACAAATTAAACAAATAAGAGATATTATGATCACACTTCTCACAGCATTTGAAGCCTGCCAGGCCTTTTTCCTTATCTGCCATTTTCACTTTAGAAACACACACACACACACACACACACACACACACACACACACACACACACACACACATACACACACACACACACACACACACACACACATACACACACACACACACACACACTCCATGTTCTCTCAACCAAAATCTTACTAGAGGAAAGGAAGAAGTATCAACAATGATATTCAAGAGCTACACCAAGTGTAGAGGAAAGAAGAAAGAGGAAAGGTGATACTAATGATAGTATCAAAGAATACTTTTGTGTTAGGAAAGGAAATGGATAAGGGATGTTTTTTTTCTTGTTTAAGAGGAACGAAATTTAGAATTAAGGAAGAAACGACTGAAAAGACACTTATCTGCTCGAGAGGATATAGCACCACATCCAAAGTGGTAAACAAGATCTGAGGTAATTGAGATAGGTGTGTTGTGGATAAGGGATGAGTTTGAGAGGTTTTTGGTTCCCACGAGCTATTGTAGTGGCCGAATCAGGTTGAGGACAGAATGAAAATTGACAACATCAGATTAATTGTTAAAAAACATAAATTACATTTATAATGCATGAAAAAGAAAAAAAGTACAGTTTTTTTTCCAGTGAAGGTATGTGAATCCATGTCCTTACTAAATATATAACAATTTAATAAAGATGTTTACAGAAAATGTCCCTTGCTAGATGATGAAAGGTCGCCATAGCAGTGAAGATTAATGCTTCACAAACTTCCATATCCAATGGGATAGGCATTCCAAGCATCCCCCTTTATATCATATGAGAATGGCACATGTTCACTTATGCCTGTATGGTGTCTCTGTCCACACAGTAATAGCTGATAATGTTCTAGTCATGGGGTGATAGTATATTAACCACGTGTAGACACATCTGCAAAATGGAGGGTGAAGATATGCAACACTGTAGATATTTTCTCAGAAGGTGAACTCTAAACCACACTGTCCTGCTAATACTGATGCTACTCTTATCATCTTAATGTGAGTAAAGCTCCTGTACACCAGAAAATCTTGATATTCAGAATACATGATTGCAGTAGTCCATTGAACTAATCGTATACATTTCTGTATCACCCTGCCGTGTCTCATTTCATCACTTGTAAGTGGGATCACTCTCTTTTACTATGTTAGGACTCCTATGCATGCTATTATACAGTCATTTGCATACAAAGCATACCATTCTTTCTCCGGTAGCACAATATACAATGTGTGTGCATCTGAATTGTCTCCTCCCTATCTGTTGCACTGTGCCATTTTGTGTAACACTGTTTGCTATTTGTTTCTGAATATCCACGATAACTAATGATACAATTAACTAAGAAGCAAAGAACATAATTCAGTGCAAATTACCCCCCAAATTACATACGCATATGAAAATTAACCAGAAAATGTGTGCAGGATTTCTTTTGTCATCATTTTTCAGTGAAGATACTATAACTGTTACCTATTTAGTGGTTGCAGTTTTACTGAAATTAACTTCTTTGAAATTACTTAATCCCAGATAGCGTGACTCTGTTGAAAGAAAATTCAAGCTAATCTTGATATTAGCAGACAAATTTTGGGGCCTTTTTCTTTTTCTGAAAAATGTCAAGCTTGCTGCATAAACTAAAGGACTGCTGGTGATTCCATGTGAGTTTTTCCTATGCACCCTCCCTTTCATTGATCTGATTTTAAGATGCCAAACCCTACTGTAAATTCAGATTAATAAACTCCTCCTTTTCTAGACTGCTGTTGATAGCTTGAATTATTTATTTACCTTTCCTTGTGCTTATATTAAAAAGTGCATTTTGCCTCTCATTATCTATTCTACTGATTTACTTGTTCTGAATTCATTATCTAGCTAGCTTTTGTTTAAAGTAGTGTATTTTTATACTCTAGCAAGCACTTATTTTTACATGAAGAGGTCAGTGGATTTTCTATCTAGTGTACTGGGAGTTAGCCTGCTTTGTTTAGGTTGGGGAAACACCTGAAATTTCTGAGTGTAGTTTTAATGGCTGGAGGGCTTATTAATCAGTTTATCTTCTAAGCTGTTTAAAGTATATTCTATATCTTTTAAGTTTGTTTATAATAGCATTTCAATCCGGACACTACTTTACTGTGCTTTTACCTTAGGAGGCCTAGGATTATTATATATGGGCTCCCTATATAATTTTGAAATAGTGAAATCACGAATTTCAGTATTTCTAAATTATAACAGCAAAGCCTTGAAATCCCAGAACACCAGAAGCACGAAATTCAAAATCCTGAGGTACGGAGACTTTGAATTAGCGCTTCTGGTGTTGTAGTGTGTGAATGGTAAGATGTGAGTTTGGGTATGTATGTATGTGTATGTGTGTTGGTTAGGGGCTTTAGTGTATGTCAGTGTGTGTTGTGACTGTGATGTGTGTGTGCGAGGGAGTGTAAAATGTGTAGGTCACGTGTCAATGTCTTTGTTCAAGAATTCTGAACAAAGCCAAAATAGTGGGGCAACAAAGGTACAAAATGAGGGACAATGACATTACTCTAATTCATTTAACAACTTAATAGAACGTGTTTTGCATCATTATGTATTTCTTAACAAGAAGAAGTGATTTCATGTAATTCTGAGTGATTTACTAGAAAATCGTTTTATTTGGGTGAGGACAAAATATGATGCAAAATCAGACATTCTGCAAAATTCTGCACACTTGAGAGGTATATTGTGTGTGTGTGTGTGTGTGTGTGTGTGTGTGTGTGTGTGTGTGTGTGTGTGTGTGTGTGTGTGTGTGTGTGTGAGACAGTAATAAGCCAATAAGTCATAATTTTTATTAGGAGGCATGTTTTGAAAATAAAAGAATAGCAAAATAAAATAACATTGCAGTATGAGTATGTTAATTATTTTTTTTTTTTTTAATTCTCTTTATTGTAAATTTTCAGCAAAAGTAAAACAGAGAACACAACACACTTTACAAAAATTACATAAAAAAAAAAAAAAAAAACCACAATGGAAGATACAGCAAGTGATCTTTGATAAAGAATACAAAAAAGGAATATAAAACATTTACATCAAGGATAAATACACTAAACCGGAAACTATATACAAAATCATACATTGCCCTAAACAATTCCTGTATCAGTCCAGTACAGCGTGGTAAAACCTAATGGTAATCATGAAAGGTAAATCCTTATTTAAGTATATGATCCGATAATATTCCCCAAAATTCCTTAGTGATTGGTTTGTGCTTGATGTTGTGGAACAAGAATTTGTGTGCCCTGAGGTATTTAATAGCTATGTGCTTAAAGCCTTCCCAAGAAAGGGAGTGTCTATTTTTCCAATTCAAGGAGATATAATATTTGACTAACATAAAAATAGGTATCAGTATTTTGCATTTTCTTTCAGGAAGGCCGGGGGGAGGAATATGAAGGATGGTAAATTCCCATGAGAGGGTTGATTTTTCATATCCAATTTTTTCAAGTATCACCCTCAGAGCACACCATAGCTTGTAGGAACACTTGCAACTCCAAAACATATGAAGGATATCATCTTTTGGGTTTGAGCAATATTGACATTTAGGGGATTGATTAGGGAAGATTTTGTTGAGGACCTCAGGGGTAAAATACGCATTGTTCATAATCATTAGTTGCGTGTATTTCATCCTTTTGAAAGGGATAGATTTAGAGCTTAGGTTTATAGCCTTTGAGATTTGTCCTTGATTTAAATCAGGGTTGATCTTTAGCCAGAATTTCGAAAACATGAGTTCGCTCTGATATCCAAGTGTCATGATGACCTTGTATGTGTTTGATGTCATTTTTTTTCACTGAGCAGGAGTTTCCTTAGTGTTTTACATGTTGAGATATCTTTATCCGAGACTAAAGGGTGGTCTAAGTATTTTCGTACTAATTCTCTTATTTGTCGTAATATAGTTAGGTACTTATAGGGCAAGTCCAGGTTGGTTCTTAGGTTAGATATTGTCTGATGTCTAAAGGGGAAAAGATCAGAGATAGAGGTATTCATCAGAAGGGGGTATTTCTCCAGGTTTAACATGTGTCCGTTAACTTTAAGGTTGGGGTTGAGATGTAGTGGCTGCAAGGTTAGGAACGAATAAGATAGATTTAAAGATTTGAAAAGGGCTTGAAGGGATTTTACGCTAAATAGTATGCTTTTTGTACGTTTTAGAATACCTAAGTTACCTTCATTTAGGAATGGGAGGGCAGTAGGGTTGAATTTTAGTGTTTTGATGTAGCTATTCTGTAGAGACACCCATGCTGGGGCCCATGTCGGTTTAACCTTATTATAAGCTGCTATCTTAAATATTCTACTGCCATTAATGATCTCATAATAGGTTTTGAAGTCAGGTAGGCCCAGTCCCCCCTGCTCCTTAGGGCAGATGAGTTTTGAATATCCAATCCTGACCGATTTAGGGGCCCATATAAATTTAGAGATAGATGTTGTAATATTTTTTAAAAACGTGTTATGTAAAATACTGGTAGTTGCATGAAACAGATAGAGGAGTCTAGGAAGAATATTCATCTTAATCATTGTTGTTCTGGCCAAAAAAGGGAGCTTAAGTTTAGACCATCTTATGATATCATTTTGAACATTAGACCAGTACCTGACTACATTATCCTGATAGTACTTATGATTACCTTGCGAGAATTGAATACCTAAGTAGTGCAGTTGGTCTTTGGATTTGATCCCTGTATTTACCATTATATTAGGCAACATCGAGTGGATGTTTATGGGGAGAATTGAAGATTTTTCCCTATTAAGTTTATAGTTTGCTAGGTTGGAAAATATATTAATGGAAGAAAGTATTTTAATTGGGTCCGTATTGGGGAGGGTGAAATATATGTTTAGGTCATCTGCGAATGCCGACAGAGAGATCTTTGAGTTATATATAATGGGGGGATGGTGAAAAGTAGCTTGTTTAATAAGCATGAATAATGGTTCCATGTATAAGTTAAAGAGGAGCGGGGAAAGAGAGCAGCCCTGCCTGACCCCATTAACAAATCTGATTCTGTTAGATGAGTGTTTATTGATTTGTAGGGTAGTGTACGCTGTTGAGTAAAGGGTTTTTATTTTGCTTATAAATGAGATTGGGATGTTAAAGTAGGGTAAAGCGACAAATAGGAATTTAGTGCTTAATCGATCGAAAGCCTTGGATGCATCTACTGCTAGGGCGTATACAGGGTGATTTTTTAGATTGGAATGATGAATCATAGCTTCCAAGAGTAGGGTCTGGTCATTTGTCTGTCTGCCCCGAATAAATCCAGATTGTTCGGGGGAGATAATGTATGAGATAACAGCTTTGAGCCTATTAGCTAGGACCATGGCCAGAATTTTCATGTCTAAGTTAATCATAGAAATGGGTCTATAGTTCTCAGGGTTTTTAGGGTCTGTATTATGTTTGTGAATGAGGATATTTCTAGAGGCGTTTAAATGTATATCATTGAAGCCCTTGGAAGTGATATGATTAAACAGTAATCTTAAGACTTTGGATATTTTCGTACTAAATGCTTTATAAAATTCCGCCGTAAACCCATCAGGGCCAGGGGATTTATTGGGCTTAAGGTTGTTAATGGCAGCTATGATTTCTTGTGTATTAATTTCTCTCTCTAGGAATTTATTTTGTCTCTCTGTCAGTTTGGGAAAAGTTAAGTTATTTAGAAAAGAGAGTATTTCTGCTTCATCCACTGTGTTTTCGGAGGGCCCATAGGTTCGGATGAAAATATTCTCAAATATTTTAATGATTTGATTCGGTTTCTGAAAATCCTTTCCTTGAAACTGTATTTGAGGTATAAAAGTAGAGGTTTTATTTAGGTTGATCACCCTGGCCAGGAATCTAGAGGGGCAGTGTAATACATCTGCGTATATAGCCAATGATTTAATCTCATGCAAGCTCAAGTTATCTGTTTGTAAGGAGATTAACTCTTTTTGTAACTGGATTATACGTTCTTCCAACTCCTTTGTGTGATTCACTTGGGACTCTGCTTCTGCTTTATGAGTCTGGGAAGTTAATTCTTGTTCTTTTTTTGTTCCGAAGTTTTTTATAATATGAGGCTTTGCTTATCAAAAGACCCGTAATCATTGACTTAACTGCGGCTCATTCACAATCCATGGGAGATTGGAAGGAGCCCTTTGCTTTAAGAAAATGATCCAAATATTCTGTAATTTGTGAGTTTATCTCCTCTCTCCCCAGCAGGTTGGGGTTCAGCCGCCAGTATATACCTGTTCTGTTTGTTGGGCCCTTGCTATGTTGGTGTATATTTATAGAGATCTTCGAATGGTCTGAGAGAGATCTGGGCGATTGGATACAAGAGATGTCCATACTGTAAAATACCTCGGACATAAGAAAAAAGTCTATTCTGGACCATGTTTTGGCACAGCTAGAGAAAAAAGTGTAGTTTTTCTTTTTCTGATCCGGGTCTGAAAATATGTTCGGATCAAATAAGCTAAAGTCTCCTTTCAGTTCGGTTAGAGCTTTCTGGGCTAAGTTATTAAATCTCGCTTTGGGGTTCGATCTATCCATTTTGGGGTCCTGGACTGAATTCCAATCTCCATCCAGAATATAGTAGTGGTTCGGAAATAAAGTGAGGAAGTTGTATACCTTCGTGAAGAAAATATGTTGCGATGTACACGGGGCATATATGTTGAGGAGGAGAATAGGTTTATCTAATAGCGGGTAATTTGTCGTGAGGTAACACCATCTACCTTCCTCGTCTGACCCTACCTTTCCTATAGTTGATCCGAAGCTGTTTTTGATGATCATGGCCACCCCTGCACTACTCGTAGTGCCTTCTGAAGCTATGATCTTTTTGATCCAAGGTCTCGAATTTTCTTGTTCCCACTGCTGATTCAAGAGATGCGTCTCCTGCAGGAAGGTAATATTAGAGGGAGATTTCAAGGTCAAATGCATAAGCAATTTTTTTTTCCTTGGTGATTGTAACCCCTTAATGTTCCATGATTCTATGTTCCACAACATCTACTTGAGATAAATAGGGTTAGACCTGGGGAATGTATTGGAGAGTAGGGATACCACTGTATATTACTGTAACACTGTATTATGAAGATGAGGGCAAGTATGATAAATCCTTCCCACTTAAACCCGGTGCCTATCCACCTCCCCCTAAGCCCGGAAGGGTCTGGGAAAGTAATGTACCATGAATTTGGAGTCATCAAATTTGTGATAAATATTGTTCCCAGAAAGTACGTCCTAAAACACCATGAACCAATATGCATAGCAAACCCATGCAGTGCTTAAAACCAACTATAAATCTGCCAAATTTAAGGTATGGAAATGCAGAGTTACACAGGGATAGGTAATTATTTACATCTTATAGAAGGCTGTTGTAACTTGCTAATTTATCTTGTGAGAGTCTGAGATGGGGGTCTCATTAAATGTGAGTGGGGGGAGGGTTCCCTCTTAGCAACTATGGAAGTTTAAAAGGTTAACCCACTAACCAGGTGTCCGGGTCGTAATTGTTGGCCTTACGGAGGATGACCCATTTCATGCACCTCCTTTTCCTCAGCTCCAGGTGTCATGCCTTGTGTACTTTTAGGGACTCATATCATAGTAGTGGTGGTGTAGTGCTGGGACCCTTGTGTCCATAATACTGGGGAGTGTGTAGACTGGGCTGTTACTCTACTTTCTGTCATTGACACTAGCTTACTATATTAGCAGGGTTAGTGGCGTTACATAGATGTTATCCTGAGCTTGTAAGAGAGTGAATTAGAGGCGGTGACATTTTGCCTATAAAGTTATACTAAAATCAAACTATTGTTGCATGAATCCATACCATGCCTTTACATTTCTGACTATAAACAGATATAAATACTTGCTTTCCTCTGTCTATAAATGTATACCAGGAGTAGGCAAGCATGTTAGGTGCTACTAATCATGTGTATATAAGTTCGGGTCGCTTTTTGTGCATTTTTGTAATACTCCCCCTACACATAACTGGCCACATCCACACTATCTCTTGCTCTGTGTATATATTCCTCTCTTGAACAGCATGATAAGTTGGTAAGTTGCAGTAGAAACTGTCCGACTATTGGTTGTTTACCAGGTCTGAGTGATGGGGAAAACATGTCTTATTCCGCTGTTCCTGCTATGGAATCTTCTTTTATAAACAGGCAATGCAGAATAGATGCTTAAAATCTAAAGATGCCTCTAAACTGCATCCTTTCCCCTCCCCACAAAAATAAATCTTCTGACCTTGATTTGGTTAGATTAATAATGTCTAAAGGAATCTGGTATATCCTTCATGTTTTTATTTTCTGCAATTTAATCCGGCACTTGCTGTGTTTTTTATAGAGAAGGGTGGCACCTAAATCAGATGATACTGCTCAAGCCTGATGAGGGAGGGTGCTTATTTCATAGCCAGCTATGCATTTAGAGGTATTGTAAACTGGGATAGATCCCACTAGACAGAAGTACTTGTTTGTTTCCCAAGGAAAACTCATAGGCCATGAAGACTGAGTTCCCTTTACTTCTGTTCCTGCCTGTATTTAGCGACACTGTATTGTTGTGGTAACTAACTCACGGGGAAGCGTCAGGGAGTTGGAGGGAGCGTGCATCTACCGGGTAAGCCGTATTGACCTTCGTGACATACACGCTGTCAACGCTTCTAACGTTGCTTTCAGCCTCAATCCTGTTGTCGAGCACTTCTAACGATCCAGTAGCATGGCGCCAAAGTATGTGACTACATACAATCCTTCCGTGAGACGAGAAGGGATTAAAGGGTGATGCGCCTTTAAGAACCCTTTGCATCAAGGGAACATTGAGGTTCCTATTCACTCCGGAGATCTGGAAAGCATGTCGACTAGCCTGATGTATGTAGATTAGTCCCTGGGATGTTTTGCTGGTAGTGGCTTCCCTGAAGCTGGCGCTAGAAATGATAAAATAACCTGAGGGACCCAGTTAGTGAGGCAAGTTCATGTTTTTAATGTCTTTTGAGATTTGTTAATCACAGTTCCTCCATTAGGGAGTGTACTACTAAGAGGTTTTCTTATTTTCTTAATAGAAGCACATGCAGAGGCAGTTTCTAATAAACTCTGCTTCTTGTAAGGAATTTAAGCCATTCTAATGTTTTAAGCAAGGTTTTCGGATTGCGAGCTGTGTGTTATATCTATCCAGAGGTATTTACACTACTTAAAGTTTCTGTTCTTATTGTCACTGAAGCAAAGCTGTTAAGATATTACTGGTATCAGTTATAGGTTTTATGTTGGTTTTGATTTTGTCGGGTTCTCTTTAAATGCCTTTTCGAAGACCGCCTCTGCTTCTTCATAGTTTTGAGCTGAGAATTGAGAACCCTGATGAGTAAAACTGAGAGTGTTGGGATAACGCATTTGAAATCTGATTTGTTTTTTGATTAAAAAGGCGCAGAAGGGAGCAAGCTTCTGTCTCTCTTGTTTAATTGGGGTTGGAAGATCTGGAGAGAGAAATATTTTTGAGTTCTTCCAATCTATGAATTTCTTTTTTTTTTGCTGCAACTGTTAGTTTGCTCACATGTTGGTAATTTAGGATCTTAACATAAACTGGTCTCGGATTAATATTGTCCCTAGCTGGTCTTAGGGCTCTGTGCGCACGTTCGATAATTATTTTCTCTGATAGAGGTTCTTTGTCCAGGAAAACTGAGAATATTTCAGAGATGCTCTCCAATAACTCCATTTGTGTAACCTTTTCTGGGATGCCTCTAATGATAAGGTTATTACGTCTGGATCTGGCTTCGAGATCAATTAATTTCTGTTGGATGATCTTCATGTTTGTGTCATTATTATTTTGCTCTTTTTGTATCTGATCAATTTTTATCTCATTTTCCAGCATCCTTGCTTCTGTCTTATCCATTCTGGTTAAGATTCTGTCAATGGATTCATTAAATGCTTTAAGCTGGTGTGAGAGGCCTTGAATTGCTGTTTGAATGGGTTGCAGAGCACTCTTTAGTTCTTCCATGTAGATTGGGTCAGTTTTCTCTTTTGCTGTTGCTGGTGTTGTCTTAGGAGCCTCTTGTTGTTTCATAGTTCTGGCCCTTTTCATGGTTATTTCTTTTTCTGGAGAGGCTATGGTTGAATATTTTGCTTTAGTGGTTTGAGTTTCCATGTGATCCAGATCTTTAGACATGATTGTGTATATTTTCAATTCCTTTTTTCTTCACAGGAGTGGAGGGCCTCCGAGGCCTAGAGCACATGTAGTCCGGACTAGTAGTAGAAGAGACAGACAGATCAGGCACAATCCTTCCCCAAAGATTCTTTCTCACTCTCTCCAAATGTTGGTAAGTTCAGTAGGTAAGCTTCTTGAATACTCTGTGCAATTATTATGTTTTGAAAAAGCCTTCGACCTTAAAATTAGCTGTTAGATTATAGGTGGGTGGCAGAGCTCTGTGAAAACACTGCTTATAGGATGGCAGCCATTTTGGATCTTCCCTGAGTATGTTAATTATATGTTCATGTGTTCCAATGCACCATTTGTAGCCTTGCCAATGATCCCACCCATTTACTATGACATGGATTAATACGAAACCCTGATCTAGTTTCAGACCCTTTCCATAAGGGCTAGAGGGGTCACACCAAGAGTATACTTACAATTACCCTTCCAATCATCCAGGGAGCTACTTAACCACCACAGGAAATCTTTTCAATAAAAGAGGGTTTCTCTGTGAAAGAAATCTATCCAGACAAGATATGCTATTTAAGTCTTGGTGAATGTTTAGGTCTCTTGAGACAGTTATTAAGGTGGCATTAGTTTTGTGGGTGTGTAGGAGGTTACAAAGGACCAGCTCTTTCAAGGCTCTGCAGACAATGCAGAAAGCTCATCTCAACAGTTAGTAGGAAATTGAGAATAGTGAGAGTCTTTTTCATAAGGAAACATTGCAGTTTCTCAAGACAGGTCATAATTTGAATCACTCAGGTATATGAATGTTCAAAACACAACCAGGAAGGTGATTTAAAAAGAAAATGTGCATTTCTGCATGAAACTTCTGATGATTGCTTATTTTTGCATTTCTGCTGCTGTCTTACTTAAAACAAGAATTTTAACTGGATGCAGCCTGGCTCTGTGTTGTAGGGGATGGATTCCCAACACATCCCAGGTAACTGAAGTTTGACTAGCAGCCATAGCACTGAAGAAGTCAGGTGGTGAGGGGCAGGAGTGAAGAGTTATGGCCCCCTCACCAATCCTGGTGAGGGAGGGGTTGTGTGCATATAGGGACAAACAGGACAGTGCTAACTTCCTGCCGAAGACTGAAAAACTCACTGCTTGTGCCTCAGAGGGTAGTGTAGGGATGACTAGAGGACACACCCTGTACAGAAGTGAGGGGACATCCTCCACTGTCATTCCATTGCATGTTACTCCCCTATTCCTTGCTGGGTGTGTGCATTATGGAGGGGTGGGGATTGCAGAGAAAACCTCAAAGCACTCCTGATGGCTATACAAATAATGGGCTTTCCCAGCCACCCCTTGCCCTGGTGATAGGGCAATGAATGGGCTGATTGGATGTGGAGGAGGCTGATCAAGAGACAGAAGGTGCAAAGTGTAAGAAAAAATACAGTTTGTTTGTGTCTCTCGGCTTTTCCTGGTTAGGGGTCGCCACAGCGGAACTTCGGTCCGCTAATGATTGCAGTAGAGTTTTTACGTGCTGGCTTGCCGGGCCTATGCTCTGTAATTCTGTAGTCTGTTATGTCAGTGAGTTTCTGTGATGTTATGCATCTTACATTATTTTCTTTCTTCTTAGTTTCAGAACTGGATGTCTCTCTAATTGTGTGTTCTGTTATAATACATGAATTTATGTAATGTTACATACATTACATTATTATTATGGGATGAATGCTACACATTATATTAACTCTATATATGTGTTTAATGTAAGAGGCATGGCTGAAATGCCAGCTGTGTTGCCAGTTGGGAATTGATAAATAAATGCTAAAAGGCAGGGGTGGTGGAAATGACACATAGACTGAAAACAGCCCAGGGCCCAAGGTACACAATCTGCCACTGACAGTGCATACAAACATACACTAAGAATATTGTGAATATCATAAAGCATACGAAAAACATTACAAAAGTTTGTAAGAATTTTTAAAAAATCCAATATCACATTGAAAGTTTGGCAAAGATACTATTTTGAGAATTTCAAAAACAGCTGCATTCCTACCAAACTGTGAAGGATAGACCTTCCTGAAGGCTTTCTGCTAAACTAATATAAACATAAGAAGATGCAATCTTATAAAATTGAGGGATTGTTTGTAGGTAGTTTTATTGTTATGAAGATCATTTCTCAAAGATCTGTTGCTATGGTAAGTATACTTACTAAGATCTATAGTATCTTCTTCAGGAATAGTCACTGTAGTAGCAGCATTAAACTATACCATTTGAAAAGAATCCCAAATCTTTGTTTTCTTCGGGAGAGGAGTACATAAAACAAGTTTAGAATACTAGTAAACTTCAGAGTTAAAGGGGCTGCTAAAAATTAAATGTCATAGCAGCATGCAAAAATACTGTATCATAAATATCCATAGTAATATTAGTCTTGTTGGAATAAAATATTGAAATATAGACAAGACACACTGATGTATATCGTATTTACAAAGTATTAAAAATTGGAATATGAATAATATTACAGCATCGGAAAAAAATAGAGTTTATTCATAGCTAAGCCAACATATCTTCCAAGGTACTAACAAATGTCTATTTTGATACCTATGTCATTCATATAACAAACCCTGGTAATCAGAAAGGATTACCACAAGCGGTAAACCTTATCATGAGTGGAAAACATGTCAGGGTCACTGTTTCCAATTCAGAGTCCAGCCTACTTCAGTGGTTTTACCAAAATGAAAGCAGCATTGTGTGGAGTGGTCCAGCTGGCCATAGTAGTTTGTTATGAGGCAATCTGGGTATGTGGATAATGCTAATTTGCCACATGTCATTCCTTTAAAATGCCAGAGGATACAGATTTATGCTGCTAAGCAATTCAGAGAATTGCTTGGCTGTGTAAATTACCATGGTCGGCGAAGAAATTTAAGTTGGTCAAAAGATGGCTGTCACTCATTGACGTCAATAGATAAAGATGCATAGCAGAATAATTTTAGCAAAGTTCAGTGGAGACATAGGGGTTGGGGGGTTAGATGTGTGTTATGCGTGTGGTGGTGTGTGTACATATTTGCAAGGGTATGAATGGAGTTAGACAATTGTGTATATGACAAAGGCTGTGTATTTCTATGTGTGTGTGTGAGTGTGTGTGTGTGTGTGTGTGTGTGTGTGTGTGTGTGTGTGTGTGTGTGTGTGTACATATGTGCATGTGTACATGAGTCTGTATCTGCCACGTTGGTCATAGCAGGGGATTTAGGTAGGGGAAAGTACAGCTGCGTAAGTCTTTCTTACCTCTAACTGTAGATGTTTGAACTTCACACTGCCTCAGTAGAATATGGGTTCTGTGCCTGCACAATCCCATACTGGCAGCTTTTCAAAGCTCAGAATTCCCACTTCTGACTCTCTGTGATAGGGTATTAGCTAAGTTCCTTCCATTAGAGGAAGCCTATATCCTGTCACAGAAAGTCAATTAGTTAGGCTTTTAGTGCTAAGTAGGAAGAAACAAGAAGGACCAGAAGCAAAAATTGCCTGAAACCAATCAATTCTCAGCCAAAACAACAACACAAGCAATCAATACAACAAGGTTGGATAGCATCTAACTATATACAAAATAAGGGGAATGCTGCCACTGAGGCAGTGTGAAACAAAAAAAAAAAATCTACTGCTGCGTGTACATAGGACTTAAGCAACTGTACAATGGGTAAATTCCCAAAGGTTATCCTACCTGGGTGGAGGAAGGATAAGTATCCAATAACCCCTGGAGATCATTCCTCCTTACAAAGCCTGCTCAGGAACTTAAGAATCCAGTTTGTAGCGATTTGTAAAGGTATGAACAGAGGACTAGATTGATGCCTTTAGAATGCTTTCAGAGTCCACTCTTTTTTCAATATGCCACTGAAAAGGATAAGGCTCCAATGGAATGTCCCTTAAATTTGCCTGGAATAGAACTACCATGGTGGGGAGTAACAAAAAGAACAGCAGAGGGCAATTAATGAGCAATCATTTGCTTAGAGACCGGTTGACCCTTCTTAGCCACAGAATAGGAAATAAACAACTTTCCCAAAGGGCTTAATTCTGTCAGGGTAGAACCTGAGCTGTCTGTGCACATCCAAGGTTTGCAGAACATTCTCTTCCATGGTTTTAGGTTCTGAAAAGAAAAGTGAAAGACTGATGGCTTGGTACAGGGTAAATTCAGAAACAACTTTTGGGATAAAAGAAGGTTTAGTGCATAAAACAACAATGTCCTTGTGGAAAATCAGATAAGACTGGCCCTCCATGAGAGCTTACAGCTAAGACACAGGTTCAAAAGGAAATAAAGTACATTTTTCAAGAACAAAGCTGAAATCCCAAGGAGAAGGAATTTGCTTTTCAAGTGCAACATACATTTTACAAATAATTTGACCACAAAAAAGACGAAACAGGGGGATCCATGGGCAGACAAGCTGAGATGGTCGCAAGATGCATCTTGGAAGATGTATGTAATAAGCCATCACTGAATAGCTCACACAAATATTTCAAAACCAGAGTGGAAGACACCATACAGGGCCCTCTGATATTGGTTAGGCACCACCTTAAAAAACTCTTCCATTTGTAACATAAAATGTTCTAGCTGCAGATTTTCTTGACTCCTTCAATACCTGATGCACATCCCGATGAAACAAGTGCCTAAAAGGTATAAAGATAGAATCATCCAGGCTGTCAGTAACAGTTGTTCTAAGTTGTGGTGCACCAATCACCCCAACACTGTGTGAACAGATCCAGAGTGTGAGGGAGCTTGTGGTAATTGCCATTAGCCAATTCCATTAAAAAGGAGAACCAACTTTTCTTGGCCCAAAAAGGGGTCATCACAATGATCTTTGGTAATTTTTACTCAATCTTCAGAAGTACCTTGGGTATTGGTGGAAAGGGTGAAAATGCGTAATGAAACATTCCTATCCAAGAGAACGAGAATGTCTCTGTCCTCTAAGCATGGTTGCAAGGATGTCTCAAACAGAATTTTTCCAACTGTGTTTTGAAAGGTGGCAAATAGAGCTATCTGAAGTTTTCCCCATGTCTGGACTAAATCCTGGTTGACCTCTGTCCTGAAATTCCAGTCATGAGGGTCCGTTCAGGATCTGCTTAGTCTGTCTGCCACTATATTTTGCTCTGATGGCATGTATGAGACTTGACTGCATCAGAGAATGTTGTAGAGCCAACTCCCAGGCCATCGCTGTCAATCATCAAAGAAGATATGACCTTGTATCCCCTTGTTTGTACAGGTACCACATGACTGTGGTATTGTCTAAATCCTGGTAGACCTCTGTCCTGAGATTCCTCTCATGAGGGCCCATTTAGGATCTGCTTAGTCTGTCTGCCACTATATTTTGCTCTGATGGGATGTATGAGATTTGACAGCATCAGAGAATGCTGTAGAGCCAACTCCCAGGCCATCGCTGTCAATCAGCAAAGAAGATATGACCTTGTATCCCCTTGTTTGTATAGGTACCACATGATTGTGGTGTTGTCTGTGACCAATAAAAGGGGACATGGACGCTGTTTGCATTTTTTTGACATTTATGTGCTTTATAGCATTTGAAGGACCCCATTTGCCTTGCACTAGAACTCCCTTGACCCTGTTCCCCATGCTAAATCTGACAAGTCTGTCTGGACTGACTGAACTTTGGTCTGTGGGAGAAGGAAAGGTGTGAATTGAGAGACATCTGATCCTTCCATCACTCATTTCACAAAATCCAACACTGGTACCTGGAACTCCAAGGGAAGCAGGTGCTGGGTCCAACAATTTATTTCAAGTGCTACTGAATCTTTCTCATGTGGAATCTGGCTAGTGGTGCCATGAGGATCATAGATTTCATGAGGCCTACAGTTTTGAGAAACTCTCTTGTAAAGGCAGTTTCTTGCAGAGAGAATTCCCTGAAAATGTGCTGAGCACTAAGGACATTTTCTTCTGGTAGCAAAGCCTATTTTTTTTCTGTGTCTGTCATACACTCCAGGAAGACAATTCTTTGTTTGGGTCTCACACAGGACATGTGTGGGTTCAACTTTAAGTTAGGAGCAATTAGAATGTGCTAATCATTCTTCTGCTGTAAAGTCATCATGAAACAGTCGTCTGGATAAAGGGGTAGGACTGTCTGTAGGGTGAGCATTTTGAATTTGGATACTTTCAGTAATACTGGCCTCCACGATAACTCTTTTTTGGGTACCAAAAAGATTCTGGTGAAAAATCCTTTTCCTGTGTGTGGTGCAGGAACTGGTTCTATAACCCTTGATTGCAACTTACGAAAGAGTACAGGAGAGAACAAATGTGTCTAGAATGGCATATGCAGGAACATTTCCCTGAAGGGAAGAGGATTTTCTGTCCATTGCCAAGAATATCCTCACTGAATTATTCTCAGTACCCACTTGTCTGAGACTATTTGTGGCCAGGCTGCTGGTATGAACTACAACCTGGGGAAAGGTGAAAGGGGAGGAGGGACAGGAGGAAGGAACAGGATGCCCAGAGTCTTGGCATAATTATTGTTTAGCAGGGAAATTATCTTTTTTGGGAAAGGAACCACTTTTATTTGGTTTGGAAGCACTATCCTCCTGCCATTTCCTGTTGGTACCCTGACTCATGTTAGGCTGGGATTTTTGTATTTTCTATCCTTTCAAGTTGGATGCCTTGTTAAGGGAAAACCTGGGAATAAAAAACATTCTAGATACTCCATGCGTTTATTTGCCTCTATCACCCCTCTGTTTGAGAACTGGATAGCAGCAGGACTAAACACAAATTCAGAACTTACAGGGGCATTCAAAATCACATTTTTTTTAATCCTCAGAAAAATTCTGGTTATGTAACCAACCATATCTTCTCAATACAATAGAAGTAGTTGCATTTCTAAAAAGAATGTCTGAAACTTCAAAGTCATTTCTCAACAAATGTTTCAAAACCTGAGTCAAATTAGAAGCTATCTCATTCATATAACACTTCTATTCAGCAGACAAAAATATAGCAAAGTCCTCCACACTGTAAGCACATTGCAAAATAAATGTTCACCCTTATTTTTCCCATTGAATGTTTCTGAAATTATTCTGCAATGTGTCTTTACCCATCAACTTCACTGAGAGACAGACATCTTTTCACTGACTTAAAATTCTAAAGACTAAATTAATAGACTGAGCCAATTTTTTTCCCTGAGATTCTAACCACTTGCCAATCTTATCTGGCAGTGTAGGATTAGAAGTAGTGAAGGCTATCTTGCTGTTGTTGGCAGCTAGAGAAGCATCAGCTGGGTCAGCTGACAAAGGAGCAAAGACATCTTCAAAATCCAAGTACACCTTATATTTCTCATAGCCTTTTTAGGAACTGGTTCCCTAGCCAAAGAGGTTTTACATGCATTTTTAAAGGCATCTTCTAAATGCAGGAGGAACAGCCAAAACATTTAGAATCTCATCCTCAATAAGATTCTAAACTGCCAGTCTCTGGCACAGTTCCAGATGGCTTCCAGTCAAATGCATCTCTAAACCTAGCTAGCACCTGTGGAGAGGTGAACATGTATTAGGGTTTTTGAACCTGCTCACCTTCTTAAGAATCAGGCTAGATGGATTCAGAGTGTTTACTACTATCTGTATGGGCGTCCCAGTGTGCAATGCTAGACTGATCTCTAGAGAAGTCATTCTGAATATTAGCACAGTCCCTGAGATTTGCTGACTATAAAACACTCTTTGCTAAGGAAACCACATCGCCCCTACACATGGTAATAAGCTGATTGTCTTCATTGTGGTGAGGTTTGTTTCTTCTTACTATGAACTACAATGGAGGACAAAATATCTGGGAACAGAGTATTATGTCTGGCAAGGGGTCTATTACCCCAGACTGCTTCTTCAACAAAAGGTTTAGTTCTCATGTAGATGAATCAGATACTGAAACAGCCCTGGAGGATGTGGCCAACCCCCTGTACCACAGACAGCTGCGGGCTTAAACCAGAGGGTGATAAGGAAAAAGGTAAGGGGTCTACAGGCCAGCTTAAGGCAACAACAGGTTTACAAACCATAAGCCGAGGCATGCTTTCATTGAGTTTTTTTTTTCATTTTAGGTACAACTGGATTTGCTTGGGTGGGGGGGGGGGGGGCAAGCATATTAGGATCCATGAACCCAGGAGGAAAAATCACTAGGCAGACTGACTGCATCAAGGGCTGACTAAGGGCAGCAATGATAGAAAATATAAATTATATTCCCACAGAGCAAATAGGGATAAACTGCATAAAATATAGCAGAAACAGTTTACATTTTGCTAAGCAATCTGCACAGTGTAGTAAACACCAGCACACACAGTCACAATGCCAAGTAAAAATCAGTTGTCCAAATACTGACAAAAAATCATATGCCCTTAAATCAAATATAAACCTCTTAAAATAGTACAGATAAGCATCTACTTAGAGATTCCCTTGTCAGAAATATCTCTAAAGAAAATGGAAATCAAAGTAAATCTTGGTAAAATAGTGATTTAATGGTAAAAACAGCTATAGCAGATTTAACTCAGAAGTAAATGTTGTAAAACTGGAGAAGAAAGTGAAAATGCAATATTTTCCTATCAGAGTTTCAAAATGATATAGTTATGATACAGTTAAACAATGGAAATAACAGGCTTCCTGGCCTACATCTAGTGTTCAGTTGATACCACATAACTTCAGTTTTCTAGTACAAGTCACAAAACTGTTTAGAAAAGCCCCATAACTGCATAAAATCGATATTACACACACAAACAACAGAACAGTAGGTTAGAATTCCCAAAGGAATTAAAAGCAGTAATAAACAGCATGAATATTAAAATAAAAATGTCAACATATATAGCTGTCTATCCATATTTTTAAATAAAACAAAAAAATCAAAATCATATAATAATAAAGAGGAAGGGAAGTCCCCAAAGTAATCTTATGTGAGACTGGAAACTGTATTCCACCAATGCAGGCTGCTGAGGTCCGTAGATTCAATTGTGTGCGTCCTACAGCTTGCACTAAAACACTGAATAATTGACTTTCTGTGAAAGGAGTTAGGCTTCTCCTGATGGGAGCAGCTTAGCAAATTCCCCATCATAGAGTCAGAGGAGTGGATTATGAGCTCTGGAAAGTTGCCAGCATGGGTTTGTGCAGACACAGAATCCAGTATGGCACTGAGGCAGTGTGAATGATGAACAACGAGACTGTGTGTGTGTGTGTGTGTGTGTGTGTGTGTGTGTGTGTGTGTGTGTGTGTGTGTGTGTGTGTGTGTGTGTGTGTGTGTGTGTACTTACTTATGTATGTGTTGGAGTCAGTCTGTTGCTGATCGGATGAATGTGTGAGCGAGTCCAGTCGAGTTTTGTGTGTGTGTGTGTGTGTGTGTGTGTGTGTGTGTGTGTGTGTGTGTGTATGTGTTTGGGAGGGGGTATGCCTGACATACATCTCAATGCCTTTGCTCAAGAATTCTGGACCAAGCCAAAAATAATGGTGAGATAAATAGCCAGAATCAGGAACAAATTTTTAAAATATTACTGTAATTCTCTTAAAAAGTTAATAGAACAGTTTTCCTAGCAACACACATTTTTTAAACAATACGAAGTATGAAAATCTAATGCTTGGCATTTCTGACTGACTATAATCCTAGGTGATATACCATTAACATCTAAACTTTTAAGAGAGTCAGACTATATATATCTATATCTATATGTGTGTATGTATGTATATATATATATATATATATATATATATATATATATATATATATATATATAATTTGTGTGTGAAAACATGTCATTCAGAGACATGTAGGCTAGCTGCTAATGAGGTCTTTGCCAATGTGGCTAATGCTGTGTCTAAATCAGAGTTTTTCATGATTGCATAAACTGACCTACTTGTCCTACACACATTGCGCAACTGCAGCCCTCATTTTCTTTATCCTAGGGAAAGTGTATTATAACATAAAAAAAACCTGAATCCAGCTTTTGGACTGCATAATTAATGAAATGCCATTTACAAATTAAGTTCAGGGCATCACAAATATAAATTCTTGAATCAGTATTTAAGAACTTTAGTCAGTATCTCGACTAATAAAGTAAAATGACAAAGCAGTAAATAAAAGCATAAATAAATAAATGGGTACTCTGTGGGTACCATTTTCATGATTTGCATATGATCAGGTTGGGAGGGTGTCTGCATATGTGCTCCATACATGGAGTACAGCCCTAACACAGTAGAGCAGGATGAGGTACATTGTCTTGCACTATTGTGTTCACATCTTGCTGAATAACTCCAGGCTTCTTTACATTGACAAAATTCATACCAGCCCAGGTCTACTCCATGTCAATGATTATGAATAGGACCCTAAGTAATTATGAGCTCTCTGTGCTAAAGTTCTAGAGTATAAATCTTTTTAATATATTGGCCCATAAACCCTTCCCTAGGTAAGGTGAAAAGATGTACAGGGTATAGGTACTTTTAACAAAGGATTTTGTGTCATATTAAAGTAGATAATGCATGTTTCCATATTGAATGTGTTAAGTCAACTGAGCTGTAAGATGCAACCTGAGAATCAGAATGCCTAGAGTTTTTGTACTGTAAATCTTGGAAAATGTTTAACAGATGTTTACTCTTTTGAAGTATTCTCGGGTCTTTAGCATCTGAACCATCCTCATTTTAGGGGATTAAATTTCAGAGGTATACCAGTCATAATACAATGCTCACCTACTATATTAAATGCCACATTAAAATTAGCAGCCTGTGATGATAGCTTGAAGATATTTGTTTATGTTTATGTTTATGATGTTTATATTTGTTAACCAAGTTATTATTGATCTAGCTGGACTTTTTATCAGACTCAGCCTGGTATCACTGTCTGATTAAGTGACTCACTCAAAGTCACTTAGCAGACAAATGGAGACTGACAGAATCAAAACTCTGGACTACAGTAAGCAGCTCATTAACAGATCTTGACTGCTGCCCTTCAAACATAACTAAAGGAATGACCAATCTCTTTATCTTAATATGTACCAAAATAAATAACTGTTTAAAATGAATTTAGTTACTAATGTCAGCTTAGGTGCTAGCCCCCCAGGACCACAAAGACTGTCTTCTTTTCACTGCTAATTGGAGTTGGGTAAATCAGACATTCCAGCACCTTTAGAAGAGATGGAAGGTGATATTCTGGAATGTATGTGTGATGTACATTCTTTTTATGTACTCTGCTCTCTTTTAATAAGCATTTTGACTTTTTCTGACTTCACAGGTTCAGTTTGATGATCCTAACCCTGCAATTCAAAGAGATTTTCTCTGCCTATACTAACTGATAATGGGACTTAAACAGTTGTAATTAACCTTATAATGGTTAATTACTATTTCTCTGAATTGAACTGCATTGCCAGACCTGACAGTGGTAGTGTTCTCCCTAGCAGCCCATGAATCACAGTAGCAAAGGTACACATACACACACACACACACACACAGACACAGACACACACACACACACACACACACACACACACACACACACACAAGCACTCAACACCTATGCACATACACATACACACACAATGAGCCACATTCATGTGCCTATAGACAAGCACTCGTGTCCACACAAACACAGACACTCCCAAGGCTCTGATATATTCACCTGTAGTTGTGGTATGAGTCACTTCTACTCCTACAGCAGAGAAGAGATAAATGTTATCGAATTAGAAGTTATGTACCTACCATAACGTTCCATGTTAGTTGTCTTCTCTCGCCTTCTTTCTTGCTGGATGGGTTCGGAGCCGATCCTCGGCTCCGACTCGGCACTTGCTAAGCTCGAGAGTCACTTTTACCAGCTCGAGGCAGCCCCATATCCCATGACTGAAGGCGGTAAATACCCAGATCTCGTTTGGTACCTAGAGGGAAAACTACCTAGCATAAAAACTTTCCACTAAGGAAAGAAGAGCAATAAGCCTAAAAAGGCTGTAAGGGGAAACCAGATAACTAAAACTAGAACTAACTGGTGCCCAAAGAAACAAAATCTTCCAGAGCCAAGGGAGATCAAGGTCTGTCCAGGCAAGGGGGCAGGAGGGAGGGTCGCAAGAAAGAAGGCGAGAGAAGACAACTAACATGGAACGTTATGGTAGGTACATAACTTCTAAATGTTAAGTTGTCAATCTCGCCTTCATTCTTGCTGGATGGGACTGCGTCCCTAGCACCTCTATCCTGGGTGGCTCAATGGAACAGACTCTTGAGAACCGTGGAACCAAAACTGGCTCTATCCCTGGAGGCCAAATCCAATTTGTAATGAGAAACAAAGGTATGAGGAGTGGCCCAAGTGGCTGCTGCACAAATAGTATCTAAGGGTAGCCTAGCCTGAAAGGCTGTAGAAGTGGCTAGGCTTCTAGTGGAATGTGCCTTTGGTTTTGAGCACAGCTGTTTGCCCCTAAGTTGATAAATGTCAGAAATGGTGGAAGATAGCCATCTAGACAAGGTCACTTTGGAAACAGGGAGGCCTTTCTTATTTTCAGCATAAGAAAGAAAGAGCTGATCAGACTTCCTGAATTGTTTTGTTCTGTCCAAATAATATCTGAGTTGGCGGTGAACATCAAGATAATGTAATTTTTGTTCCGATCTGTTGGAGTAATTAGGAAAAAATACAGGGAGATCAATGGATTGGTTTAAATTTGTTTTTGAAGCAACCTTGGGCAAAAAGGATGGATTAGTTCTCAAGGATACTCTGTCCTTGTGGAAGACCAAATATGGGGGACGAACAGAGAGGGCATGAAGTTCTGACACTCTCCTAGCCGAGGTAATAGCGACAAGGAAGACTGTCTTCCACGAAAGAAACTTTAGTGAGCATGAAGCAGCTGGCTCAAAAGGAGGAAGAATTAAGGATGTCAGCACTAGATTTAGGTCCCATTGAGGAGGAGGACTCCTGACAGGAGGTTTGAGGAGAAAAACTCCTTTCAGAAAAGCTCTACAAAGCTTGTGGGACATAATGTTGTGATCTGCAAACCCGACATGAAAGTTCGAGATTGCAGCCAACTGAACTTTGACCGTGGAAGATGAAGAACCCAAGTGAAAGATTTCCGCTAGAAAATCCAAAACTGCATGAACAGGGGCAGTAAAGGGATCTATGTTCCTTGATTTCGCCCAGAGGGAGAAACGTTTCCACTTGCTAGAGTAAATCCTTCTAGTAGAGGATTTAAGGGAAGCCACTATGATATCCCTAACAGGGTTAGAGATCATAGGAAGCCTGGCTAAGGAAGGAAGTGGAGCAACCAAGCTGTGAGGTTGAGAGAAGGAATGGACCGATGCAGCTGACCCGATTGGTGGATCAGAAGATCTGGCACTGGGTCCAGATGCCACGGCTGCACCAAAAGATGACGTGAAGGAACGGAAACCAAATTTGTCGAGGCCAATACGGGGCAATGAGAATCATTTTGGCTCTCAAAATGGTAGCTTTCCGGAGTACCTGTGGTATCAATGGAAAGGGAGGAAAGGCATAAAGAAGTCCCTGGGGCCAATCTTGGGTAAGAGCGTCTCTGGGGGGATGGCCCGGAAGTGGCAAGAGAGAGAAGAAGGCTGGGCATTTGCTGTTTTGGGGAGTAGCAAAAAGATTGCAACATGGGCGGCCCCACTTCTGAAAAATCTCCTCCACTATAGATTGCTTGAGAGACCACTCGTGAGGCATGAGTATAGCTCTGTTCAATCTGTCCGCTAAAATGTTGGTTTTCCCAGGGATATGCGTTGCTACCAGAAACCGATGAGAGGAGATCGCCCATTGCCAAAGTCTGAGAGCCTCTCGACACAAGGGGTAGGACTTGGTTCCGCCCTGCTTGTTGATGTACCACACTACGGACATGTTGTCCGTGTGAACTGCAATTGTTCCCAAGGGAAGAAAGTCGTTGAGGGCTTGCAACGTTAAAAGCACTGCTCTCATCTCTAGGACATTTATGTGCAGGTGGTATTCGAACGGTTGCCATGTCCCATGAACCATCCTGCCCTGATAATGACCCCCCCCACCCGATCAGGTAGGCGTCCATAGTGACTGTGGCTACTGGGGCCGGGGAAACAAAGTGTCTGCCCTGATGGACCTGGGGAGAAGAAATCCACCAGGATAGGTGGTTTTTGCAAGTTTGTGTCACCAGAATCTGGTGACGCATGGGAAGCTGTTGGAAGGACCATTGGGTGAACAACATCCATTGAAGGAGACGCATGTAAAAACAGGCCAAAGGAAGAAGAGTAATGTCAGCTGCCATGAGGCCCAATACTTTTAGGACCAGTCTGGCTTGCACCTTTTTGCTGGCAAGGATGATCCGCACATGGTTTTGGATATCTAGGATTCTCTGGCTTGTGAGGTTTGCTGACATCCGAACAGTGTCTAAATTTGTGCCTATAAAAGTAATAGACTGGCAGGGCAATAAGGAGGATTTTTCGTAGTTGATCGAAATTCCTAATTGAGTGCAGAGATTTAGGGTGTAATCTCTGGCTTGGAGAAGTTGATGCCTGGTGGTGGCTGAGAGGAGCCAGTCGTCGAGATACGGAAACACCTGGAATCCTTGACGTCTCAGGTGAGCCGTGACCACTGCCATGCATTTGGTGAACACTCTGGGGGCTGTAGTGAGACCAAATGGCAGGGCTCTGAATTGAAAATGACTGGACCCCAGCCGAAAGCGGAGAAACCTTCTGGAGTGTCTGTGGATTTTTATGTGATAGTACGCATCCTGAAGGTCTATTGAGCACATCCAGTTGCCTTTGCCCAAGAAGGGCAAAATCGATTGAAGTGTGACCATCCAAAATCTTGTCTTTTTCACAGACTTGTTGAGTCTGCTGAGGTCCAATATTGGTCTCCAATCTCCCATCTTTTTGGGAACCAAAAAGAACCTTGAGTAGATTCTGGGCTCTGAATGGTCTGTTGGAACTGGCTGAATGGCCCTTTTTTGTAGAAGCTTTGATACTTCTAATTTTGAGATTTCCCTTAGACTGGGTGGAACATCTGGAAGGGAATTTTTGTGAGTGAAGGGACTTTCCTCGAAAGGAATCTTGTAACCCTCAGATATGATCGACTGTACCCATTTGTCTTGTGAAAGGGAAAGCCAGGCTTCTGGGTACAGCGATAATCTTCCCCTGACTGCCTCCAAGGATGGACAGTCGGGCAACACCTCAGGGATGCTGGAAGGGCTTGTCAGAGAGAGGCTCTCTGCTGCCCTGGTTCTGCGGACCCCCTCTGCCCCTAGGGCGTCTATTATTATTACCCCCTCTGCCTCTAGGGGTAAACTGACCACGTGTGTCCGGTGTGACTCCCTGAGATTTACGGAACCACATCTTTCCCCCTTTCTGTCCTTTAGGGTAAGGCCTAGAAGGGGTGGAAAAACGGACTCCTACGGCAGAAAGAGTCTTGCCGTCTTGCTCACACCTGGTCAATGTATCCTTCACCTGAGGACCAAACAATGTTGATCCATCGAAGGGAGAGTTTGTGAAGGACGCCTTAAAGGGATCTGCAAAATTACAGAGCCGCATCCAGGACTGACGTCTAAGAGCCACTCCTGTCCCTGCAGCTCTACTCGCTCCATCTGCTGCATACGTAATCAGCCGTATGGAGGAGTTGGTTATGGAGTTAAGGATTCCTAGCTGAGAAGCAATCTTGTCCTGAGCCCCTGCAGCTGTAGGATCCTGTACTACTTCACCTAATTCTTTAAGGATGTCCCTTTGAAGTCTGGTGAAGTGACATAAATAATTCAGTGAACGCATGGCAAAGGCCGCTGAGGAAAACATCCGCTTACCATACCTGTCCATGGTCCTAGAATCCTTGTTAGGAGGATGGACTGGTACGGAAGGATCTGCAAGTTCCTTCTTGGTGGCGGCCGCCACCACCATGGCATCAACAGGGACACCTTTTGTAAGAAATTGTTTCTCGGAAGGGGCTGTAATAAATTTAGAAGGCCTCCTGGGAACTGGTTCCATGGAATCAGGAGATGCCCACGCCTTCCGAGCTATCACCTCCATGAGGGGGTCGAAAGGCGGAGACACCCAGGAGGTGGAGGGTCGAGATCCAAACGCCTCTAGGTATACCGACTCATCCTCGGAGGGATTAATGGAGGGCCAGTTTCCCCTCTGTTTTAGGAGTTCTAGGATGTCTGAAAAAGAGACATCCTCAGAGGGGGATCTTGGGGACCCCTCCGACTCATCTAAGTCGGTATCTGAAGTTGTAGACTCAGGGGAGTCTAGGTGCTTCCTCTTACAGGTCCTGTTACGTGGAGGATCTCCTGACGGATCAGGAGAATCCTCAGAAGAGGGGGTTCTTCCCAGTGGGGAAACCTGAGGCGGTGGATCTCTAGGTCCTGGAGCAAGAGAGTGGGAAGAGACATCTACAGGCACCGTAGAGGGAGGAGCTAAGGGGATAGACTGCTGACTGAGCCCAGGGGCCAGCACACTCCTCATCACCTCGAAGGCTCCCCTCCCAGGGAGAACCAAGAGACCCCGCTCTGAAGAAACAGGGGCTCCCGGGCCCACCGAAAGAGAAGGCTCCGAGGCAGATGTCGGAGCCGAGCTCACCAAGGCCGAAGCCCCCAGGGGAAGAGCAGGGTCGGACAATGGTCCGATGCCACTCACCCCCTCGGAGCAGACCAGGGAAGCCCGACCACCGGATCCCTCCAAGGAAGGTCTCGAGGAGGAGATGAGTAGAAGCTGAAGGGGCAGAAAGGGGTAGTATCTGCCCCGCAGCCGTAGCAGTGACTATTCCAATAGACTCTGGCTCCGAGCTCTGGAGGAGAGTCGAAGGAGGAACTTGAAGAGGGTGTGGACTAGTAGTCATCTGTTGAGACGGACTATGAAGCATTTGGGCTAGTGCCTGTGATTTTAACAATCTGCTTACCACTCTCTCCAAATCGTGGTCTGAGAGCCTGGAAGACCTAGATGATTGGCTTCGATGGCTCCGCTCCGAAAGAAGAGGAGAGGTTGGAGCCGACAGTATCGGCTCCAAAGAGGGGGACCTGGACCGCTTCCTCGACGGAACCATCAGAGCCGAAGAACCCTCGGTTCCAGACGGAGCCGACAACTTATCGGCTCCAAGCCTGGTCAAAGATGTATCGGCTCCAGCCGGAGCCGATACAGGCAAGGAAATAATGGTATCGGAGCCGGCCGGCGCCGATACCGAAGCCTGAGACACATGGTGGTCAGAGCCGGTCGGAGCCGACACCAATGTGGCAGTTAAAGTATCGGCACCGATAGCCATCGGTGCCGATGATTTAGTCAAAATAAGATCGGCTCCAGCTGGAGCCGATCTCGACTCCAAAGGAGTCGGAGCCAGGGCCGAAGGCTTAGTAGCAGAAGCCTAAGCCTTGGAAGTCTTAGAGGGCTTGCCCGAAGCAGACTTGGCCGGGGAGCTCTCCGGTTTAAGTAGTCCTCTTAAAATTAATTTATTTCTCCTTTCCTGCAGGACTCTCTGGCTGAAAGAGTGACAAATAGCACAGGAGTCCTGCAGGTGGAGAGGTCCCAGGCAATAGATACAAGAAGTGTGACCGTCTGTCAGAGACATCTTCTGACAGCACGAGTCACACTTCTTGAAGCCTGAGTCCCTCTGTTCTTTGGACATAGTGAGTACACACACAACACACTACTCGCACAGTCCCAGATTCAGAAAATTTAACTTAAAATGGGGAAAAAATAAACCCACACACACACCCTGACAGGAAGGGATGGGAGGGGACTGAAGGCCCGACTAAATAAAAACAACTAGGGAAACAGTAAAACTAGAGCTAGAGACCCTACAACTATCTAAAAGTGACAGATAAACTAATATATGAGAGAAAAATTAGGAATGGGGTGACTAAAATTTGTATAACAAATTACTTACCAAGAGCTGGTAAAAGGAGTACCTCATCAGCGAAGCGGCAAATGAGATCTGGGTATTTACCGCCTTGCATCATGGGATATGGGGCTGCCTCGAGCTGGTAAAAGTGACTCTCGAGCTTAGCAAGTGCTGAGTCGGAGCCGAGGATCGGCTCCGAACCCATCCAGCAAGAATGAAGGCGAGATTGACAACTTAACATAAAGGACATTTACTCTTTCCTTCTGCAGTAAATATTAACATAGCAGAGCTATTTTCTGAATCCCTATGCTGAGGTGATTCAGTTGCTGACATTTCTGGTGGGGAGGACATGACTAATTATGATTTGCCACTGCCCCAGACTGTTGCATTACCATGCAGCTTTTCCATTGAGACTGCACTCCATGCTACAAGCACCACCAGGGAATACTGTATTAGGAGAACGGTCTTTGAACCAGAAAGGATTATCACAATGCAGAAACCTTCCGAGTTATGGCATTTGCATCACGGTATGCCTTTCTGAATTCTGCCCTATATCTCTTTTCAGTAAGAAAAGCCCATGAGGTCTTTTGAATATGAATTTTTGTAGCTTGTTTCAGTTTTCCATAATGGTAGCATTCTAAAACAAAGTGATTATAGCTTAAACAGAAAAAAAAAGGTTTGTCATCCACAATCACATTGATTCTTTAGTTTATTCATTGTTAAAATCTAGCAAGCAGTAGATGAACTTCTTTTAATAAAATAATAGCAAAAAGCCACCAAAGTTGAAAATTGTCTATAAGCACAGTAAAATTGTTCTTAGGATACGTGAACATTTGAAAAATCTAAGAAGAAATGAAAGGAATGTGCATCAGTGTATGATGTAAAAGGACCCCACACACATGTCTATGTCAATATATCAGCACATACCTCCACTGATCTTCAAGAAAAGAAGCCACAACGTATGGAATTTCATGCCACAAAAAAAAATACAGGAAAGGTTAGATACAACTCAGATATCATGAATGACTGTTACACAGATTTTGCCAAATGACAGCTTAGTAATGTGCATGTTATTTCTGTGGAAAAAGCACATATTAATATTTATTTATTTGCTCAGAGGAAGAAATAAGGAGGACTTTGAATTTCTGTTTTTCTGCATGTTTTTCTGATGTGATAATCTCTAAAGCATGTCCTGGCAAACAAAACTGTGTTGTACTCTGGGCAGCAGTACTAACTCCCTTTGTAGCAATTTCTAATCTTCCTCTTCCTCTTCCTCTTTGCAGCCCTACTGCTAAACACACTTGAAACAATGGAAAAGCAAATACAATATGCCTTTCTTATTTCTTATTTATTTATTTACCAGGAAATTCCAACTGGACACAGATCCTTTTTCAGTGGAGGCCCGGGGAGAAAAGCTCCACAGAACAATAAATGAGCAGCAGAGTACATTAAGAACAATTGAATATGCATACAATAGCAAATAATACATACTGCAGCAAACATTAGCTATAAATACAATATGAAATATAGTAATGAACAGATTATACTAATATCTAGCTAGGAATAAAGGTAGGATGTATATACAGATATTACTAAGCTCAAATGGATACTGTTCTAAACTCATATACCTAAATCTCATATACAAATATTGCACTAAACTCAAGTAGATATAAAGCAGAAGCTCCACACGAAGGCGGAACAGGCTTCTTCAGATCTTTTTTAATGAGTTATGGTGGTAACTTAACTGGAAAGTATTGGACAGATGACAGCTGGGTTCACCATGGCCTTTTCTTCAGTCTGTTAATAGCAGCTATATTTGCCAACCTTCATTTTGTGGCTTAGGAAGGAGATGAATACAGTTACATATAGCAGATGAAAAAAAATAGTTTCTGTATCACATCTTCATCTTTCATGCACTCTGAGCCTCTTATCACTAACACCCACTCCACCTATTCTCCTTCTGTTCCAGATGACATCTTCAGAGTGCCATTATACCTATGAGTATGGTACAAGGCTATTCAAGGCCTTTTCTTGGGTAGGGGGTAGATGGGATTGAAGATGTTGTCTCCAGTAACTAAACTTGGCTCTTGAAACTGTGAAGGCATAAAACTTGATGGTAGACAGACAGTTCCATACAACTATGTCTGCAACTTTTGTGACTAGAGAACAACTGCAAGTTCTGAATAGCATGTGTCAGGAAACACAACATATCCCTTCCCAACAAGAAGACCCAATAACACTTCAAAATTTCTTCCATGGTTCACTCTACCAATAGCTACTTATATTGTGCTTTGGTTATGTCAACAGCAGTAAAAATCTTCCTTCTAGAAAACTCCAGTTCTGCATACATTCCCCAGTAATGGCTTTTTCTGAATTTTCCCATAAGTCATAGGTCTTTGCGCCAAATGAAAACATTCTTAATATCATGACTTGGTTCAGAAATAGCATCTCATTATGCACATTATGGACATTTATTTTCAGGAAATGTGTGACAAAATGCATTTTATTTATTTTTTATTTGTTGACTGAAGGATCATCATCATCATTATCTCATTTTTACATGGGGTTAGGATGCCACGTCAGTTGTCACCATCTTTCTTAGTTCAGTGCCATTGTCCTACCTTCTTCAACAGTCATACCTGCCTTGACAGGTCTCCTTTCATGCAATCCATCTCTTTGCTAGATGCCCTCATTTCCCCTTGCCTTCCTCCTGTTTCTTTCAAATCTGCTTCACCAAATAATCTCCTGCTTTCCTGCATCTGCCCAGATCACCACATTTTGTTCTTTTTAACTTTCTCTGTAACTGGAAATGCTTTGGCTTCTGTTCTGATGTCCTCATTTCTTCATTTGTCCCACAGTGTGCATCCTACTATCCATCTTAAGCATGTCCATCTCCATCATCTCTAGTTTCATCAACTGCTCTACCTTCACTGCCTAAGTTTCTGTACCATAAAGCAATACAGGTCACACCACTGTTTTGTACACCTTACTTTTCGCTTATTTGGCATTCTTCTGTCACACACTACTCCTTACACTCTATAAAGTGGATGGATTGGATCATGAAAAATGTTTCCCTAATCATAACCTAGTTGTTATTAAGTTCTCCAAACAAATGTCAAAATTCACTTCTTGAGCTAAAATTCAGAAATTACTTGCAAGCAGGATGACTCAATCATTTTGTGTGGTATGCAGTGGTAAGACAATAAAGAAAAGGAATACTGGTGCACTATGCAAGCAGTTACTTCTGTAAGCTTTCCTGTGGTATATTTGCAGCCAAAACAATTCAGACACCTTTTTCACATCAACATATTTATACACATGGACACTACCAATTTCTAATATGCACCATTATTTTACTGCAGAAATTTTAATAAACTGAGATTTGGATGCTAATGCAAGCTCTTGAGCTGCACTTATGTGTCCTGAGTAGTGTCTGCATGCACATCTACCCATTTGCATGTATGGGATAGTCAGTGGTTCACAGTTTATTATGGCTAAGTGGGATGGTCCAGTTCGCAGGTATGGCAGTAATGCATATTTCTGAATCATACTATAACCATGGAGCAACTCAGCCAAATTGATGCAGTGCAAAAAGCATAGATCTGACTTAACTCTGAATCCTCTCTGCAGTGAGTGCGTATGTCGTTACACTTCACATTTTATGTTAATGGAATTAATTAATGCAGAATAGCTTTTTATGTAGACAGTGAAGCATAATCATTGGAAAAAGAGATTTGAGAGAAACTCTAAAATTGCTGGGATAGGGGCGGTAAGAGGTTCAATATTTCATTTAGCTGCCCAACTTGAAAATCTCTTCCATTTGTTAGAGTATAATTTCCTAGTGGAAGGTTTATGGGAAGAAGCTAGGATGTGACTTACTGCTGGCGTGAAAGAATAACACCTGGCTAGTCATGGAATTGGAGCAGCCAATATGTCAATTTGAGGGTGTGGATAGACAGATGGAACTCTACCGAAGAGCAGGTCAGAAGTTCTGGAACTGGATCCAGAATCCAAGGTTCCTCCAAGAGGTGGTTTTGTAGAAAAGGAAACCAAAGCTGAAGAGGCAACTATGGAGCAATGAGGATCATCTTGCTTCTCGACAATTTGGCTTTTTGTAACACCTTTGGAATGAGTGGAAAGGGGGGAAAGGAGTAGAGTAATCCCGAGGGCCAATCGTGAACCAGTGCATCCCTGGGTGACTTCCCCTTTGGGGGAATTAGGGCAAAGTAGTTGCTGCATTTGGCATTCTTGGGAGTGGTGAAAAGGCCGCAGCAAGGCTGGCCCCATCTGCGGAAGATCATCTCCACAATCTCTCGATCAGGAACCACTCATGAGGTAACAGGAGTGTCCTGCTGAGTCTGTCCGCTATCACATTGGACTTCCCTGGGATGTGCATTGCAATTAGAAAGCGCTGAGAAGCAATCACCCATTGCCAAACTCTTAACGCCTCTCGACACAGAGGATAAGATTTGGTTCCTCCTTGTTTGTTTATATACCACCCTACCGACATGTTGTCTGTCTGAATTGCAATTGTTCCTAGAGGGAGAGAATCCTGAAGTGCCTGCAATGCATAAAGCACCACTCCCATCTCTAGGATGTTTATATGCAGTTGATTCTCGTGGTCCTGCCATAAACCTTGAACTGCCCTTCCCAGATAATGACCCCCCCCACCCGATCTGGGAAGCGCCCATGGTTAACACTGCCTTTGGTTGGGGAAGCACAAAGAGATGACCCAGATACAGCTGGTCTGTCTGAAGCCACCAAGTTAAATCTCTTTTGCAAGACTCCATGATGTATATCGGATGTGAAAGAGGGAGATCTTGCATCAACCACTGTGAGAATAAAAGCCATTGTAGAAGTCTCATGTTTAATCGGGCTAAGGGTACCAGCAGAATGGCAGCAGCCATGATTCCCAGGGTCTGTAACGCATGTCTGGCCTGGACTTTTTTTGTTGAAATCAAAATTTCTACCTGTTGATGCAGGGAGTGGATTAGATCTGGGGTAAATCTTGCCGATATGTCTCTTGAGTTTAACTCTGCTCTTAAGAAGACAATATGTTGTGACGATAACAAGACAGATTTTTCTTGATTTATAGTGATGCCCAGCTTGTTGCAAAAAAGAAGGGTTTTGCCCCTGGCCTGAGATAGTAGATGCCTGGTGGAGGCGGTGAGGAGCCAGTCGTCCAGATGTGGAAACACTCGGAATCCCTGACGTCTCACATGAGCCATGACCACTGCCATACATTTGGTGAACACTCTGGGGGCTGTAGTGAGGCCAAAGGGCAGGGCTTGAAATTGGTAGTGACTGGCTCCCAGCAGGAAATGCAGATACCTTCTGGACCACCTGCCCATTTTTATATGGTAGTACGCATCCTTGAGGTCGATAGAGCACATCCAGTTGTCTTTCCCTATGAAAGGGAATATCGACTACAGGGTTACCATCTGGAACTTTGTTTTCTTTCCAGATTTGTTCAATCTGCTGAGAACTAGGATGGATCTCTAGTCCCCTGTCTTTTTTGGCACTAAAAGAACCTTGAGTAAGTTATGGATCCTAACTGGTCTGCGGGGACTTCTTGGATGACTCTTTTGTCTAGCAAGGATTGAATCTCTAGAGTTGCCAAGTCCTTTTGTGTGGGTGGAATGTCTGGTAAGGACTGAAGTTTTGGAGGGGTGGAAGAACAGGGAATGAGATAACCTCTGGATATTATGTCTTGTACCCATCTGTCTTGGGAAATGTGTTGCCAGGTGTCTGGGTACAATGACAAGCGACTCCCAACTGCTTCCAGAGAAGGACAGGCTGGTCTCCTTTCAGGAGTGCTGGTAGGGCCTATCAGAGAAGGTCCCCCTGTTGCACTGATTCTGCGGACCCCCTCTGCTGTGAGGGCATCGTCTTCCGTTATAAATTCCCCCTCTGCCCCTGGGGGAAGAATCATCATGTGCATCCGAGAAACCTTTTTGGGATTTGCGGAACCACATTTTCCCATCCTTTTGACCTTTGGGATAAGGTCTGGAAGGGGGAGAAAAACGGACTCCCATGGCAGAAAAGGTATTCCCATCCTTCTCGCACCTGGTCAGCATCTCTTTTACCATGGGTCCAAGCAAGGCTGAACCATCAAAAGGGGCATTGGTAAATGAAGACTTGAAAGGGTCAGCAAAGTTACAAAGGTGGATCCAGGAATGTCTCCTGAGAGAGATTCCTGCTGCTGCCGCTCTGCTCACTCCATCAACTGCATAGGAGATTAGCCTCATGGAGGAGTTTGCGATAGAGGTAAGGGTGGCTAGTTGTGAGGATACCTTGTCTGTGGACCCCGCAGCTACTGCTCCTTGAAGGGTATCTCCTAGTTCGTTGATGAGGTCCCTTTGAAGTCTAGTAAAATGGGATAAATAGTTCAGCGACTGCAAGGTGAAGGTCGCTGAAGAGAGCATGTGCTTGCCATATCTATCCATAGTCCTAGACTCTTTATTAGGAGGATGGATAGATGAAGAGGTTTCTGACAGTTCCTTCTTTGTGGCCGCCGCCACCACCATGGCATCTATGGGGACTCCTTTTGTTAAAAATTCCTTTTCTTTAGGGGCCATAATACATTTGTTTGGCCTCCTAGGAACAGGCTCCATAGTGTCCAGCGAAGTCCATGCTTTCCTGAAAATTACATCTAACAATTTGTCATAAGGAGGAGTCATCTAGGAGGTGGAAGGGCGAGATTCAAAAGCCTCCAGGTATACTGAATCATCCTCCGAAGGGTTGATGGGCTGCCAATCACACCTCTGTTTCAGGATTTCCAGGATGTCTGCAAAGGAGACATCCTCAGAGGGGGATCTTGGGGACCCCTCAGATTCATCCAAATCAGTATCTGAAGTGACTGACTCAGGGGAGTCAATATGCTTCCTCTTGCAATGCCCCTTCCTGGGAACATCCTCCGAGGGATACTCAGGAGAAGTCTGAGAAGAGGGGGCACCACCCACAGTGGTCACCTAGGGCTCCAGATCTCTACACTTAGGAGGGGGTGGAGAAGAGATAGATACAGGCACCTGGTGGGGAATAGGGAGTGGATCCAAAAGCAGTGCTGTCTGAGGGGACAGCATCCTCTCTGCTACCCCAAAAGCACCCCCACCCTGCTCCAGAGAAGACCACCGCACCGAGGATGCTGGAGATCGGCTCTGAGGGGGAGGAGGCGGTTCCGAGATAGAGGCAGGTGCCGAGCTCAACCAAGCTGAAGCACCAGGAGGAAGAGTTGGATCAGAAGACATACTGCTCTGACTCTCACTCCTGGAGCCTATCGGAGAGCATCGGCTCCCAGATGTCTCAACACCGGATGGAGCCGAAGACATCAGAGCTGAAGTCGGAACAGAAGAAGCCAGCAAGGGTCTCAGAGATGATGGTTCCACTACAATCGGATCCATACCCTTTGGCTCCAAAGACTCTAGGGTAATCAGAGGAGGAATCAAAGAAAGTGGAGCAGAGACAGGTGGCTCCGATGTCTTTGGGCCAGGAGGTGAAAGCAATTTAACCAGGGCCGGTGTGCAATCTCTTCACCACCCGCTCTACATCATCATCTGAAAGACTCCTGGAGGAGCGGGTGGACAACGAGAGAGATCTCCTAGACTCCAATATGGGAGATCTCAAGACTGGTGACACCACTGTCAGATCCAAAGCTGGGGTCTGAGGAGTGGAGCTTCCTGGAAACCTCAGTCGGCTCCTTTGACACTAATGGCGCCGAAGAGGTTGGTGATGCAGAC